>NC_084816.1:4670099-4965099 GCF_963583255.1 Pyrus communis | reverse complement strand
GTTAGATTCCATTAATGAAGTGATTTAACTGATGTTATTTAAATATGTAATTAAAATGTGCACTTTTGATGTTCATTAGAGAAAGTCTCATGACTTAAGAGTGTTTGTGACCTATAAAAACGTCTTTTGAATAATCACATGTCAAATGCTTATTTAAGATGTAAATTTAAGTGAATTTTCTATGATTCACTAACAACTAGCGTTATCGTTTGTAAGAAAAAAATTCCCCCATCCAACAGTTTTTTTTTATCGAAATTTTCTTTAAATTTTTTATATTTACACTACATAGTGTGTGGACTATATCTCATTGTTTTTCAAAAACCCGTGATTTTGCTGTCCAAAATGTTCAAGCTAACCTCAGGCTAATGGTGTGTCCTGTTTTTGGTTTGCCCCTCATGTGTGCTAATTATTTGCAATATATCGACTTAATGCGCATAATAAAAAAATTAATCGATATATTGCAAATTATCACCACACATTAATGATGGAAGCTCGTTCTCTTAGTCACTTAATCACCTTCACTTACTTTGATGTCAAGCAATTAGTGGTGGAAGCTCGTTCTTGGGCTAATGGTGTGTCCTCCCACATTTGGTTGCGAGGCTGCGCTCACAAACTTTAGTTCGAAAGCTGAATCTTGCTTATAAGCGAGAATATTCAAATAGTGAACTTCGGCCCTTAGGCATTATCCATCCAAGTACTATTATACTTCGTAACATTTTTTTCTCAACTAACATGATATTATCATATACTGTAAGATTGTTTTTTAATACCATGGTAGTGTGCACATCAAAGTGCTATTAAACATTTCCCATTCATATATATACGGTTAAGATTCGGAGACACTCATTTTTTGACACCCATTTTGTAGTACTCACTTCGTATTGTCTTTCAACAATCCAAAAAATCTATATTTCAATTCACCATTCATAGATCATCCTTGTAAAAAAACTAAGCAATACAAAATCATTAAGACATTTATTTGTAGTGAAGAAAATTGACGAATACGGTTTTGCAAATAAACAGTAAAATGACTATTGTTTATCCCAACAATCGTTTGGTTTTTAAATTTGGATGATTTTTAGTAGACATGGTCTTAAGAGAAGATTCGTGACATCGATTTTTCATTTTTGGCATAATGTGAGATGATTATATCTTGTTGTATGCAAAATTGACTCCAAAATGGGTCCAATCTTTGTTCCCTCAATGATCTTACTTGAAATATTTTCTCTAGTGTCCCTGTAAAATAACTTTCATAAAACTTGTGTCCCAATGAAATTTGTTCTCTTGGGTCACTCATTAGCCATCATACCTTGCACAAGAAAATGCCTAAACTGCGCATAATGTCCACAGTTCTTTCGGATATTCAAGCTCAAGGTTCTTCTACAAGTAATTGCAATGATGACTACAACGTCGTGGATGGAACCAAAACGCTTTGTAGGTCAGTCGTGTCAAGCAATTAGAGTTTCAGAAGGAAGGCCTTTTTCCATAAAAACTGAAAACTTATTGCTAAAGACTCCTTCAGCTTTCGACAAAAGACTTTTGAGCTTTGATCCCACCACGTGAAAGAAGAATTATGAAATGAATTGTGTAGCCTACATGCATCAACACTCCACATTCATCCATGTATGCACGATGTGTGATTCCATTATCAATTTCTTTATCTTCAACACTTTTTTCTTATTGGAGCAATATCTTGATCGATTAATATATTTTAAACTATAAAAAAGGAGATTCAAACTTTGATGTTGAAGTATAAGTATACTACTCTAGTCGATTCAAACTTTAAATCCAGGCCTATATCTTCCACTCCTTTTATAGTTATACAAGTTCCGAAGATATGAATGAGATTCACTTCGAACGATCACATAATTGTTGATGCAGATCCTAACAACTGAATACCCGAATGAGAAAACAAGTTTCCTCACCAAATGAACAACAAATTGATACTCTCCATACTCAGTGATGTTTAACACACATGAGCTCCTTAGATGAGGATTATATAAGGTGCATTTTTGCTGAACACTCTTAAGTGTGTCAGGAATACGGCTCGGTATCCCAAATGTCATAACATAATTGGTGAAATTTTGTTTTCAAGTTTCAAACTACTTGTATTATTATATTTAGTGTACCGGAATGTGTTCCCGGCACACTGAAAAATCTTCCAAGTGGTGATAATGTTTATCACCTACTTATTATCATTGAATGATTTAAAATTTTGAGATTTATATTTATTTACTACACATATCTCAAATTTAAACTTATCTAACAAAAATAAACACGGTGATAAGCATCACCATTACTTGAGGTTGGTGAGGAAAAATAATATACAGCCTCAAGCCCTCATTGTGTATATAAGATAGCTTATTTCCAAACATGATTAACAATTGAAATGGTGACCAATTAGACCTGCCCTTCCCAAGTGACATCATATTATCACGTACGCATATTTTGTCACCAATTGAATTACGGATTGGGATCCATTCAAATTGTGGAGATTTTAAGGATCTTTGCATCTTAATAATTTATCGTGCAATCAAAAATCATTTAATTTTTTTATTTAAAATTAAACACAAATAATACCTAACGAAAACTGCTCGCACAATGAATGGTTAGAATGCGGAGATCCTTAGGATTCCCATAAAATGGATCGGGAAGATCCTGTTCCGGTAGAAGAATTCACACCATCATTACCCACTAATCTAAAAGCAAATCAGTGTCAGCATCTTTCTCCGACTGACTGGGGCAACGGAGAAAGGAAATAATACCTAGTCAAGATAGAAAAAACAATTTCTTTGCTGTGCAAATGAAAGCTTTACTAAAAGATAAAAACAGCAGTGCAGAAGCTTCTTTTACTTCTTTTTCTTCCTCTTTAGCCTGGTGTGTTTTTACCTCTTCTTTAAGTCAACAATATGGTCCAAGTCAAGCGCACTGTTAGTCAATTTTTCTTTAATAGTATGAGACTATTGAGTTGTCTGAAAAATAAACAGTAGAAATTGATTTTAAGATTTATTTTAAGAATTCAAACGGTGAAGATTGTTTAAAAAGTAATATTACTTGTGGGTTAAATTGACCCTACGATTCATTTTAAGAATTCAAAGGGTGAAAATTGTTTAAAAAGTAAGACTACTTGTGGGTTAAACTACCGCAAACCCTTAGTTAGCATGCAAGGTTTTATGAAGAGTTAACAATCTCATTCAGATTCAGGATGGAACTTCATCTTCCTTAATTGTACTAAAGCAGATTAACTTACAAGTCGTTATGTGTGAAACTTTACAAAAACTTATAAGAAATTGCGCCATTCATCTATTGTCAATTGGTTTTATAAAGTGAAACCTCAGTTTCTTTCAAATTTTCATAAAATTGAGGCTAAACGTACGTGGACCTATTGAAAATGTTACATTTTCGAGTTTCTACTCTAAATTTTCACAATTTAGTGCGATTAATTTTGTACTTAAGTTCCCATTAAGGTAGGTCATAGGCCAATTATGTATCATGATTACCTCTTATTATGAGATAGAAGTGGGGAGATTCCAGAACAATATTTCATCAGCCAAAGACGAATCATATTGGCCTACCATAAAAGAAAGCTAGGACGCGATTTGAAATAATGAAAACCGTTGTGGCATATATATATTGATGTTAATCAAACCAACATATCACGAGATAAAGTATAATTCTACATTGTTTGATGAATCCATCGAAATCCTACTTTAATTTAAGGAGAGGGGCAGATTACATCGGTTTGATTTGAGATTAAAAAATATAACTGAATCAACTAGTGTTCAATGGTTTAGTTCGATTCGATTTTGATCAATACCACTATTCAAACCGAACTAAACCAAATAAAAAAATGGGGAGATCACGTCGGTTTGATTTGGTTGGTTTAAGCCTATTCAACACATAAATAAAAAACATTGTACATTTTAAGAGTTTTATTCTTCTAAACATTCACACATCTCGCGCATTCCAATTGGATTGAAAGATTAAATTTTTCGGAACATAAAAGTTCATCAAGTCAAATAGAACCAAGTTTCAATTAAATAAAGTCTCATGCTAGCAAACAATTTATTAGCTATAACCTCATATAAGCATGAAATACATATAAATCACCTTATTGTTAATAATCATTACAACTTGTAAAATAAACTAATTAATAATTAAAAGAGACATGGTCAGTTCGATTTGGGTTTGATCGATTTTAAAAGTATCAAATAGAACCAAACAAAAAATAAATTGTTTTGGTTCGATTTTTAAATTATTCATTTTTACTTGATCACCAAACCAACTAAATTAATTTTGTTTGAACTGGTTGATTTGGTCGATTTGATGCTCACCCCTATCCAAAATGCATGGCTGCCAACACTAGATAAATTGTAAAAGAGAAATACTAAGGAGACTCTCTCAAAAGAAGGACTCTCCATGGACTTTCTGTCCCCTCATGTTTTTGGCACAATATTTTATAATGTTGGCACGAAATTAACGTTAAACTGTGACGATCCGTCCCTAATTTTACGATTTTAGTAATTTTAAATGTGGGAAAATGCCCCTAGAGGTGAGGGCGTTGATTTTGTTGACCGTCTTTTTGTGACATGTACAAGCTACTATTTCGCCATATTTTTGAAGTACTCGACGATACAAACGCATAGAGACAAGCGTAATCGAATTGGAGTTACGATGAAAATTTTACGAACTTACGAAGTCAAAGAGCATTTTAATAATTTCATCATCCTAAATATTTGGCTCTCTATTATTTTAATATTTTCCCTTGAATTTCTATCCAGTGGGACCCACCCATTCTTTTTCCCCCAATCTCGTGCCTTCCAAATCACTCAGAACTCTCTCTCTCTCTCTCTTCTCTCTATCTTCTCCCTCTCATCTCTCACCTCTCTCTTCTCTCTGTAAAAAAAAAGTGGAGCCGAGCAGTACAACCACCACCTCGCCACCTCTCCGGCGAACTACACCTAAACCACTATACCATATCCCTATGTCTCTCTCTTGTTATGCATCTCTCTCCTGCAATCTCCCTGTCGTCTCTCTCATCTCTACAAACACGGGACAACTGTGAGGTTAGGGTCATCACCATCGCCGTCTTCCATGGCAGATGACCATTGGATCAACGTTCCCAAGATATCATATCATCTGACACCTAGCCCTAGGTTTAATTCCAGACATCCCAATGGGAATGGCTCTCGGATCTTGGAGCTCTAACACTAGAGACTGTCTGGCATGGATCTCACCATTTTCTGTGAAGGTGAGTGTCGATTATGCTTTGTGTGATCTCCCCTCGTGGTTTAAAATGACATTTAGGCTTCATGAGTGAAGTTTAGACTTTGGACTGGTTTCATGACGTAAATGGCGAGGGAGGAAGTTTTCCAGATTTCTGGAAAATTAGGAACCGTGGTCATCTGACCATTTTCAGGCCATTTTTTCGGCTAAGACCGACCTTAACTCGGCCTCACCTTGGTATGGTTTTGCTCTCTACATTTCTAACTTCAAAATGGGTCTTGAATTATTGATTTTGGTGAAGAATCGAGCTCGATGAAAGCTCTGGAAGTTGGACCAAAAACTTGCAAAAAGCACGCCTTCGCGAGGAAGGCAAGTACGATGGTACTCGCAGGCACGTGGGCGCGCATGGGCTTACATGGGTCATCGACGCATGCAGCGCGTGGCTGCCAGTGCAGCCATTTGTGGCAGCACACGGAGAAACCCAAGGTCCCTCCTTAGGTTTCTTGACATGCTGGACCCGAATCCGTCCTCTTTTTTTCCCACACTTTGTACGAAAATGCTTTTATACGTTAGTACCTTACGTATTTACATAAATGGTTTCATTTCTAGGCGAAACACATCGCAAATACTCTCGATGCTACGAGGCGGGTTCGAGAAAATAACGTAACGAAGAGAATTAATATTGTGAGTGGGTCTTTTCTTGATATATACATATATATATATATGTTTAGTTTCCATATATACATCTAATAATGAATTTTCTATATGAATGCCGTAGTTAAATTAATATTTATAGAAAATGACATAACGAAGAGAATTAGGAAATCATTATGAATCTTACGGGATGCCTTAGCTAAATTTACGACTATGAATAATACTATGTTGACTCAAATTATCGAATCATTATGGCATGACTACATTTATGTTATTTGCTCATCGTTTGCTGCACCAGTGTTAGTACTCGCTCGGGGCAGGACCAATCTTTCACGTGTATGTGCACATCGCATTGTACGCTCACTTTGGATCCGTTGTAGGTGTCAGTCCTGTCGTACAGGTTGCAATAGGCAGCTCCGACTTGTATGTGCTACGCATAGCGCCAGTCTTCACGTGATTGTAGTACTAGAGTGTATATCATTGTTACACCCAGTCTTGTTCATGTCAGAATACCTCTGCATGAACTCGTGTGTCAGCATGTGTTAATGAGCACCCGATATGAGATGTTTGCTTATGCAAGATTATGTTGATTACGGACGTCATGCATTTACTTATGAAATATTGTGTCGTATTTAATTCTTGAGCTATTGGAAGCTACGGTAAGTATGTTCATACTATATGTAGTACGTAAATTTTGGAAATTATACTTGTTTTACAGCGAGGGGTTATTATGTTTTCAAAAAGGTTTTTATAAAACTTTATTTTTAGGCTCACTCACCCTTATTTTTAGCCCCTCCAGGTTCTAGTAGCAGAGCTTTCGTATCGATGAGGATTATTGGCAAATCTTGGTGTAGACGATTACCTTCGATGGTATAATTCTCATCCTATTTTACTGTACTGTACTTATGCTCTGACATCACGTGTGAAATGGGTTCATTCCCACTCACAGCGCACTCTTATATTTAGGCACTTTTAGGTTTAAATTTATTCACATTTTCCACATCACTACATATGACTTCCTCACTCTCCGGATGTCGGCCAACACAGCTCGATCCGAAGTCCAAATGAATATCCCCAAGTCAGGGTATGTCATAAACTATGACAAAAAATTTATAAAAAATCTCACTTTGAAAAGTCCGCATTTCTCGTCGTAAAATAGAATCGATTCTGTGAAGCACTAAAACCGATTTAAACCTCAAAGTTTGGCTTCACCAACTTTTACAAAATTAAATTGGTTTCATGCATGTACTTTTGGGGATCCTCCACATACAGTGCCATTCTAAATAAGTGAAATTTTGTCACATAACTCGATTTTTAGTCATAAAAACTAAAACCCTGCAATTTTGGACACAAGTCATGCATCATTTTGTTCATATCGTTCTATCAAAGAAAAAACAAACCAAACTTAATTAAAAAGGAAAACTAATGAAAAAAACTTGAAAACTTTAAGTTTTAACGAAAATGACAAAATAAAGGATAAAGTGAATAGTACCAGGATTGACATTTTAGTATAAAAATGCGGTTTTTGGTTAAAATAAACAGCACCATAAATTTTTCATTAAAGTTCCCTGGACAGCAATGGCAAGGGAAGGCTTTGGATTCTCTTTGAGAAATGGCAATGCATATTAAACCCCATTTAATTATTGAATTGTTGGTTTTATATATCAAAAAATTGTTTAATTAAATGGGTTGGCCACTTTTGTGGGAGAACCATGCACGTGTGTAACCACATCCATTCCATAGTTTCACATCTAAGAGTTTGTTCTTGATCAATTTATTAATCTCTTCTTTAATTTCCAAGTTATATTATATTGATACATGATCGTGATTGATGACGAGCTTAAGCAATTCCACATGCCAATCTCAGTCCTCAATCAATTGTTGACAATGATGAAGAATTTTGGATTGTCGATCCTTGACGCGATTAATTCATTTTAATTTAGGCATCTAATTCATGATCAAGAAGTGCATGCGTTCGGGTTTACATGTTTGATACAATGATGTATTTAATTAAAACTTGTGTATATTTAAGTTAAGTTATACAATACAATAATAATAATTTGATTTAAATTAGTTATTTATAAAAATTAAATTTAAAATTCAATACAATTACATCGTCGAAATAAGTGATTGCATTTTATTTCATAGTTTTTATTAAAAGGAAATTATAATGGCAAAGCTCAGGAAGACAAGTTGTATTTTTGTATATCTCAAAAAATGTAAGAGAACGCTAATTACGGTTAAAGTTGCGACAGAAAAGTAAGATCCATGTGATGCATGCGGGGTGTTTCAAGTGCATGTATCATCTTCAAGCCAAACAAAAGCATGCTTCATGTGCAACCATAAAAAGTACAATTCATAAAAAATGATGAATCGCTATTTATTACTACAATCTAGTAATATTCTTCTTCACTTATAAGTGAGAGTTTTATATTCGATTCTTACCAAAGACGAATTTGAACCACATTATTGCTAGTCTATTGTGAGACTAAGTCCACCCCTTCGCCCTTAGTATAGATAATATCGTTCGTTAAAAAAAATGATGAATCAAGGGGCGTGTTGAGAATAAATCTCACATTAATGAGATCAGGGACCTTGCATGTGTTTATAATTAGTTAGGTTACTCCCCATATTGTCAATTGGTTTTATGGTGGAACCCAAACTTCTTCTTGAGTAAAACCCACATTGATGAGATGAGGGACTTTGCATGGGCTTATAAGTAAGTTGGGATACTTCCCATATTGCCAATTGATTTTATGGTGAAACCTCAACTTTCTTCATGGTATCAGAGCTGGTTGTCCCACTATAAAGCCAAACGGCCACGTCACCCCGTTGTGTTGTCCACATATTAGGCTTGAAACTTCGCCACACGTGAGGGGTCGTGTTGAAAATGAATCTCACATTGATGAAATGAGGGACTTTGCATGGACTTATAAGTAAGTTGGGCTCCTCCCCTTGTTTCTAATTGGTTTTATATATGATGGAACCTCAACGAGTCTATAAAACTCCATTAAAATCGATGAATTTATAACTCTTTTAAAATCTTTCAAAATCTCAATTGAGTATATAGTTTCTTCAAATGCTAATCACTAACTAATATGTCTTGGTAAATTAGATGACAATATTTCTTAAATTGTTAATAATTAAGATTCAAATAATGTTAGAATGACAGATTCACCTTTTTTTTTTTTTTTTTAATGCAAATACAGTTTCTAGCTGTTAGATTGCCAAATTTATCCTTAATCATAACCGCATATAAAATCCGAATGTTGTACCTAAGATTCATCCCCTATACAAATATATGATGCATGTAGTTTGAATTGCCCTTGAAATGGAAGACTGTTAATCACAGTCAAAAGCATGTTATGGTAATAATTATGTGAAATAAGTCCTTCTATTCTCCAATTTTCAACGTAGGATTCACACTGTCTCTCGCAATATTGTTAACCCTAGTCACAATTAATCTCATGAACATGCAAAGCTCTCACTATATATCTCCCCATCATCTAAAAGAAACGAGACAGAGATATAGAGGCAGACAAAGAGATACCATGAAGTTGCCTTCCACCTACTCTTTCTCTCTTTTAGCTTTATTCTTCTTCCACTGCTCGGTCTGCTCCCATGTCCCACCTCCTCCCCCTCTCTATCTCCTTCACCCTTCATGATCATCTATTCCTTCTCTCTCCTCCTCCTCCTTCTTCCCCAACCATATCTCTCTCTCTCTCTCTCTCTCTCTCTCTCTCTCTCTCTCCCTCTCCATGCATATCCTATAGCTTTCTAGACTACATCTACTGTGCTCTCATTTTCCAAAACCCTAATATGGCTAACATATCAACCCTCTTCAACAAGTTCCTCTCTCTCATCATCCTCCTCCTCCACCTCGGCTGCTTCTCTTCCACCGCCACCGCCAATATCCCAAAAAAGCCTCATCACCGTCGTAAACTCTCCACTCACCTCTCCAAACCCAGCACCCTAAAACCCCAAAAAGCCCTCTCCACCTCCTGGTCCTATCTCAAACGCATTTTCACCTCCAAATCCTACAAAATCACCTGCACCAACATCATCCAATCCCACCTCTCCACGCCACCTCGCTCCTCCCACCACTCCATCGTCTCCCTCGTCCTACCCGACTCCGACCCCAAATACCTACCTGGGTCGCTCCCCGAATCAGATATCTCGGCCGATTCCCACCAATGTTTCCCTCTCCGAAACGATATCTTCCCCTGCACCGCCTGCGGGGAAATCTTCCCGAAACCCGAGACTCTCGATCACCACCAGGCGATCCACCACGCCGTTTCGGAGCTTCATGACGGAGACTCGGGCAAAAACATCGTCCGAATCATATTCAAAACAGGCTGGACCGATACACGAAAAGCCCCCGAAATTCACCGGATCCTGAAGATCCACAACAGCGGCAAAATCCTGGCGAGGTTCGAGGAGTACAGAGAGCTGGTCAAGTCCAAGGCGGCGCGAAACGGCACCGTTCGGAGGAGGGATGAGCGGTGCATCGCCGACGGCAACGAGCTTCTCAGATTTCACTGCTCAACTTTCGTTTGCGATTTGGGACTCAACGGGAATTCTGGGATTTGTAATCACGAGCACTGCAGTGTTTGTGGAATTATTAAATCTGGATTCTCACCCAAGTTGGACGGAATTTCCACGCTGTCGAGTAGCTCCAGAGCACACGTGGCAATTCCAGAGGATATCGAGGAGGAGTTTCAGTTTATGAACGTGAAGCGGGCTATGCTGGTCTGCCGGGTCGTGGCGGGTCGGGTCGGGTGTGACACTATGGAGGATATAGACGACGTGGACAAAGAGGGCGGCGGATTCGACTCGGTTGTCGGCAGAGGAGGCAGCGGGGTCCACACGAGGGTGGACGAGGAGGAGCTTTTGGTGTTTAATCCAAGAGCTGTTCTTCCTTGCTTTGTGATCATATATACCATGTAACGGTGTGATAGTTGAAGCGTTTAATGCATGAAATCTGAACTTGTACTAGTCCTTATTTTTGAGCAAGGATTGTGAATATATTTTGGTGATGTGTGGTGGTGATATTGTTTGATTCACCCCAGGTTTTTGCTTAGCCTGTGACCAAAAACATGTCACAGCTGCCTCAATCCTCAATTTCTATTGGCCATCATCATGATTTTGATTTCTTTTTATTAATTTTGGTATGTGGATATATTTTTACTCTTGGTATAATATATATATTAGGATGATGAACTGTCGATGTTAATTGTTAAGTGTGCGTGGACTGTGGAGTGTGTAGGTTGAGCTCCAGCCCCTTGTGGCCTTGTCGGCTTGTCGTCCTATCCCATTTAACATGTTACATGTGATATTTGGCTTGGATATATTTAGTAATTGATGCATCCTATCATGTTAATTATCGCTGTGAACTAAATTTATAGATAAAATTTTGTAAACTAAATGATATCGAGGTTGATAATTAGATTATTATTTAAGTATTGATTAACGTGCTTATTTTTTTAGGAAACTTTACCGAAAAGCTCCCGATACTGTTCATTTTAACGAAAAACTATATTTTTACACTAACAAATCAATCCTGGTACTATTCACTTTACCCTTTATTTTGTTTTTATCGTTAAAACTTAAAATTTTCAAGTCATTTTCATTAGTTTTCCTTATTTTTTATTGATCACACATTATTTAATTTACAAATTTAGTCTACCTAATATTCTTCTAATTTGTATACTAATTAGTAAAACCTTTCTTGAGAGTGGGATTTTTGTCCTATTTTTGTGTGTTTTAATCAGTTTGACCCTGTAAAATTCCACTTCTATTGAATAAAAGAGATTCTGCCAATTGTAACTAGCACTACGATTTGGTAAATATGTTTCTCTATTATTGAGATTTTGGAGTCTTATGTTCGACCTACCTGGATAAGGTTCGATACTTAATTTTATATTATGACCTATTTATTGCATCGCTTAATATTAATCAATCACTTCTAAGATTAGAATATCGTTGAATAAAAAAAGAGTTGTGATATTCACACACCCCATTTCACTTCTCACACACTTTTTTATTTTCGACCGCCGAATCGGATAAACTGAAGAAGATTAACAGACAGAAATTATTAAGGGGTGTGTGGATAGCACACCCCTAAAAAAAAGAGTTTTAACGAAACAATTCCGGTACTGTTCATTTTTAACGAAAATGATATTTTTACTCTAAAAAGTCACTCCTAGTACTATTCACGTACAACACTTTTTTTATCCTTTTAATTAAAACTCAAAGTTTTCAAACCATTTTCATTAATATTTCTAATAAAAAAATGATAATTTTGGATAGACTTGTCTCTTGGAGGTGATCAACACGTGGCATGGTTCATGGTTTAGTAACTTGATCTTTGAACCTTGTGGGCCTTTAAGCCCATCTCAAAAAATTATGATTATGTATCATTTAAAAAGGTCAATAAAGGACTTTGAGTTAATACTTATCCAAAAGCGTTCGATTAAGATGAGAAAATTTGAACTGACGCCTAGTGTATAAGATAAAATCATGTGGGTACGTTTGTTGCATCAGATTATCTTGGATTTGACTAACTTCAGATATTAAGTTAGATTTGTTTAGAATAGATTAAGATATACTAACTTAGTGAAGTGTTTGGTATGTTGCGGAACAAAAAAACAAGATAATGAAAATTTCAGAAATTTACATAATCAACAGAATAAACCAAAGTTGATTATGTTAGATTAATTTTGATAATTGTGAGGATTTGAGTCACCTTGGCAACTGTTTCATCACCCAACAAAACCTCAAGAGTCACTTCAATAACTTCAAAGCCACAGTCATGGTGATTGCGAATGAGAAGAAGACGACGGAGATGACGCAGTCAACGAAGTCATCGTCGAAGATGAAGCAGTCGATGAGGTTCTCTATGAAGATGAAGCAGTTGACGAGGTCGTCATCGAAGATGAAGCTACGCTCGAAGCCCTTGTCATTGAAAATCGAAGTAGAGGAGGATGGAGCCCAATCAGAGGTGAATCAGATGATGTAGCTTGTGGGTTGTTCAATTGAGGTTCGAATATGAGGTCTTGTTCATGATTTTGGGTTCGGGGCGAGGAGAGAGAAAGAGAACGCGAGCATAGAGCAAAGATGGGACGTGAGTAGTGAGTAGAGAGATGACGCGAGCACAACGAAGTGAAGGTTTTAGCTAGTCCCATGGTTTTCGGGGCGTCTTGCTAAGAGTGGCTAGCGAGGTCTGTACTCAAGGCAAGTCCTCCCTAATTCCATTAAAGCTAGTCCCGCAAAGTGACAAACATGTATTGCACCAATATTTAATCCAGTCCAATTCAATGAGGGCAAACAAAGGCCCCCCATATTTTCTAATAACCCAAATGTTGTTTTGACAAGAAATCTGACCTTGTTCTCCAAGCCACACGTTCATACCCGAAATATCAAACGTCCAAAAATGCTATGTTAATTTGAAGGTTTCAGGCAAATTTGATGAGCTTCCAAGTTCGACTCGGATTATTCATGCATGTTTTCTTCCTCCGTGAGCTAGATTTTTGCTCCCTATATAAACTCCACTCCTTGTCATAACTTCATCCACTATTGCATTTTTCTCTCTCTCTTTCTCGCAAGCATAATAGATATACCTAAGAGCAGTTCCATCGAGGAACCTTTAGGCTGGCACCCAACCAAATTATTAATCAGGCACCCAGCTCAAGATGGTCTCTAGGCAGGCTCAGAATGTGCTGAGCCCTTACCCGACCTGCATGACGCCATGCAATACTGCCACGCCTCCCTGAGCTGAATTCGAAGCTTTCTGCTTTCCTTCCACCACCACCCCAACTCGAGCTTCCATATCCAAAACCCTCCCTCTCTATCTTTATCTCTTTCCACCTCTAGAAAGCTTCAATCTTTCCCCTGTCTTTGAATTCAGGTCGGGCCGAACTTGGTTGATCTCACATGGGTTTTGGTGGTTTGAAGACAAGAAAAAGAAGGGAAGAAAAAGTGGTGAAACCGTGCTTGACTGCACAGTTGGAAAATCAGGGAAGAAAAAGAAGAAGGGAGTCCAGAGAGACATTTTTGAGAAAAGTGGGAAGAAGAAGAAGAAGGGATCATGTCAGAAATTAAAAATCAAATTATTATTTTATAATAAAATTTTAATAAAATTGACTAGGCTATTTAGTTTTAGGGATGGATATACATTTGGCCTATTAGTGTTCATTGGAGTCTATCACTATTCACTGAGTGTATTAAATGGGCTGGGTGCTGATGCATTTTTTTAAGGGCGGAATTGTTCTAATAGCGCCTAACTGTTGTGTTTGGCTCATATACTTATGAGTTGGCAACTATTTTGCATGTGTAACTTTGTGAATGCTACAAAAAAATGGCAGCAGTCATTTGTGACTTTGTGTTTTGCCTTTACTTGTGGCATGGAAGTCTTCGTTCAAGAGAAGACATGGTGATTGCCACAAGCAAAGTTGGAAGCAAGCAGGTCTTGACTTTGTGGGATTGCATGCAATTGTGCATGCTTTCTTTTTATAGGCTAGGTACAACTAGGTGTTGAATATGCCATGTGAACTTAAAAAAAATTTGGACTTGGTTGTTGGCATAATTGCTGGTGCATGCTTGTAAGTGAAGGTAGTAGTCTTGCATTCGGGTATGCTTGCCGAGTGAAAGGGTAGGCTTCAGGGAAGCATCCAAAGAGATGGTGAGAGCATTTGGCTCTCCAATGGGCACGGTTGAGAGAAATCAAGAGAGCTAAAGTGAAATGTCTCTGGTGAAAAAACTTTTAGGGAAGAGTGAGGCTTTTGGAAAATTTCTGTGAGTGGGTGTACAAGGGATTCGGCATTGAGTTATCTCGAATTAACTCATGTGTAACTTGTACTATTATTCTCATAGTGAAGAGCAATATCTCTCCAGGCACGTAGGCAGGAATATGCCAAACCCCGTAACTTTCTCAGTGTCTTTATTTCTTGTATTTTTATTATGTTCAACTGTAAATTATGATTTGGTGAGGTTGTGGTAATCTAAATCTTGGTTCCGCACCGAAGGGGCCAAAAGCACAACCACATACATGCATGGAATGCGGATTTCAATTTTTAAAGCAAGGATGATGTGGTTCAATACAAGGGCTGCATGCTTCATCAATTCACTTGTCATTGTTTACTTATTATTTTATGCAAAGAAAGTTATTAAACTCTAATTTTGGTTTGCTTATAGTGTCAATGGGAGTACTCTATAATGGATTCTAAGCCTATGTTTGGGTATATTTTTGCTTAGGATAATGTTAGGAAGAATTTTTTTTTAAATCAAATGATGTGTTACCAATAGAAAATAAGTATGTTAATAAACACTTAAGTAACAATCCAATCATCATTTGGTTTACAAAATTTGGTTTAGAAATTTGGTCTCTCTAGCATTACCATTTTGCTTATTATTCTGCATTATGACAATTATTTGTTTCTTAATTGTTTTTTAGTAATACTACAACTACCACTTATTTGTATCATCTCTCTTATAGAGGTAGAGCCCGCCAACGCATATGGGTCTTATCTTTATTAGCAATAGTACAAATGTTAATACAAATAAGTGATAAGAGTAGCGTTTTTTACTTTTTTTTCAATTGAATTATATTTTCTCTTTCTTTTCGTGCCATGCACAAACAGTTAGGTTCTAATTTTGTTAACGAGCTATAAAATAAAAAGAAAAATAATTAAAAAGGTTTCAAAATTCGGAATTTTTGACTAAAAGTCACCTAATAACTTTATTTAATGATAAGGACAGGAAAAACAAAAACAAAAACCAAAAAAAAAAAATCTAACTATAAGCACGTGCACCACCTCAATCCTCTGCAGCTTCATATTTTTTTGGCAAAACAGTAACCAGAAATAAAATTGCATTAATGTTCTTAGAAACCAGAAACAAAATCGCATCGCTGCTAATTCAAATTAGATTAAAAAATCCCAACATAAACCAACACTTCCAAATATCTTTCTATGAACTAACAAACCAGCGTTAAGGTCTTAAGAACAAAGAGTGACAATTAAAAAAAAATACAGCCTTTAATTTTCTTAATCTCGGAAGAACTACTCATCCTTTCAAAGCTTGAATCTTTGCCCTACTTCTCAGGCGAGTTGGGTCCCCTCTTCTTTCCGATGCAACCACGGGGGTGACGGATCGGCGGTTGTGTTGCAAGCGCTTGTGCGCGGCCCCGGGGCTTCTTCTTCTTATCCTGCTCAACCAGTTTGGCTGTCTGGCCTCTCACCTTACCGGCGCGAGCCAAATAAATAAAGAATTGAGATTGCATAATTGTCGGCACATCAATAGTCAATAATTGTCAGCACATCAATAGTTATAAGGATTTTTAATAGTACCGTAGTGTTAAGTTTCATAAATAGTCAAAACAGGAGAGAAGAATACAGTACATTTAAGTTTCATAAACAGTGTAGTACTATTAAGTTTCATAAATAGTCAGAACAGGAGAGAAGAATACAGTACCTTTAAGTTTCATAAACAATGTAGTACCGTTAAGTTTCATAAAGAGTGTAGCACCGTTAAATTTCATAAACGGTGTAGTACCATTAAATTTCATAAATAATGTAGTATCGTTAAATTTCAACAAAAACTTGAGTTTTATTTTTTTATTTGTAAAAACTTGTAAATTTTAGAAAATGACATCCCCAATTCGACCTTCTTAAACCATCATCAAAGGAGATGTCAAATATGTCAAGTAAGATTAAAATATATGAGGGTGTTCTCCAATCGATATGCCATATATGATGTGGCAGTTGAGTCATTTGACTCCTAGCTTTCTAGTTGTTTTTTTGGACAGCATACAAAGAATGAGTCAAATAGGTTTAATTTAATTTTTTAACACATGGGTCCCATTAACAACCAATAGAATAAAAACTAAAATTAATTTTGATTATTTTTAAAAAGTTAATGTAGCTATGGGCCTAATAAAATAAAATAAAAATAAATATTTGACATATCCATGGAGATAGGGTTCAGTTCGGTTCAGTTTCAATTTTTTTTTTTTCAAAAAATGAAAGAAAATTGAAAATTTAAATTTTAACATCTCCAACACAATCATAACATAAGCATTCCATCTAGATCAACACATTTTTATTGATGAGTATAATGAATTAAGGGGCATCACATGCTGTCTTTAGCTTAGTTTACTTGCAAAATAGATGTTTGTTTTATGGTCTTCTGTAAGAAAAAATGTGAAAGAGATTACAACCAAATATACATTTTTTGAGACCAATCCAAACAGCGCTTGATGAATTAAGCATTCCAGTACTGAAGCTGTGTGCCTTTTCTGTCTCTCACTTCTTTATGCACTGTTCATGCAGGTAC
The DNA here is from genome assembly GCF_963583255.1 of Pyrus communis. NCBI lineage: Eukaryota > Viridiplantae > Streptophyta > Magnoliopsida > Rosales > Rosaceae > Pyrus > Pyrus communis. The sequence continues at coordinate 4,947,888 of NC_084816.1, read as the reverse complement.
TGCTTCCGCAACCCTAGTTTCTTCCTTCTCTTGTCTATTTGTATCTCAAATAAAAACTCTCTCATTCTCTTTAAACCGAGGAACCCCAGGTATTATGCACATCCTGATAAACCGACTCCAACTCAGTCTATATCTGTTGCACAAATAGACTCCCAGTCTAACACGAACTCCCAGTCCAACACGGAATCCTCACCACTTGCTGCAGACCATGTTTTATCCTGATTCAACTACTTGTAATCCTAGTTCTACATATGTATGACTTGTAATCCTATAAATATGAATGCACGAATGCTCACTCTATAATTTGAGTTGAGAACACAGAATTACTATCTTTCATGGTATCAAGAGCCAGCGTCTCACGACAAAGGTTCATACTATAAATTTTTTTTTTTTTCTCTGCGTCTTCTACAGTTATGGCGTCTTCTTCGTCTGCTACTGCTGCTCCCTCTGTCATGAATTTTCTCACCATCAAGCTCGACCGCAACAACTACCCTCTCTGGCGTGCTCAGTTCCTTCCCTTGCTGCGCAGCCGCAACTTACTATCTTATGTTACTGGTGAAAATCACTGCCCATCTGCGTTTCTTCTTGATGACCATGGTAAACTCACTGACAAGGTCAATCCATTATATGCTGAATGGATACAGACTGATCAGATGATCCTTTCTTGGATTACGAGTTCCCTTACTCCCAAGGTTCTTGCTACAATCGTCAACAAAATTGATTCAGCTTCTGCCTGGTCGTCTCTTCAAGAACGGTATGCTTCTACATCTCAAAATCGTATTATCCAAATGCGTACAGAATTGATGAATACTGCTCGTGGTAATCTTTCTATTGCTGACTATCTCGACAACGTCAACGCCATCGCCGACAACCTTGCTCTTTCTGGCGCCCCCGTCTCTGAATCTGACTTAGTTGCCATTATTATGAGTAAAGTAGGTCCACAATATGAGACCACTGTTGCTTCCGCACAGGCTCGTGACACTCCCATCACCTACAATTCATTGGAAGCCTTATTACTGAGTGCCGAGCAACGTTACAACGCCTTTTCTCTTCCCTCTGATAGCGGCACCTCTGCTTTTGCTGCTGTCCGTGGCGGTCGCAGTGGCTTCCGTGGCCGTGGTAATTCTTTTCGTGGTGGACGTGGTGGAAGCTTCTCCCGTGGTGGTGCTGGTAATTTCTCACGCCCAAATTTGGCTGCTCATGACTCCGGTTCTACCACCTCTGCAGCCCCTTCCCGCGGGTCATCTTCTTCCTACAATGGACTTCTTGGTCCAGCACCTGGCTCCAGCACCTCTCATGGATCCTTGCCTGTTTTTTCCTCCTCTGGGCGTATTCAATGTCAGATTTGTCAACGCTTTGGGCACTCGGCTATTGATTGCTTCAATCGTCTCAATATGTCCTACGAAGGTCGGGTTCCCTCCTCTCGTCTTCAAGCCTACACAGCTGCACCATCTTCCCGTGCTTCCGCCGCTGCACCCTCTGTCCAGCAATGGCTTTTTGACTCCGGCGCAAATTCTCACATAACCAATGATGTCAACCACCTCCAAAATCCTCGTGAGTATCATGGCACCGATCAAATTCGTGGTGTGAATGGTGGTCCAGGTTTGAACATCTCAAAAATTGGTGACTCGTATCTTCAAACTAAATATGCTTCTTTTCGTTTGCCTAACACCCTCTATTGTCCCTAAGCCTCAACTAATGTGATTTCTTTGAACCGTTTTTCGGATGATAATAACTGCTTCTTTACTTTACATCCCCATTTTTATCGTGTGCAGGATTCACGGACGGGGAGGATCCTTTTACAAGGCCGGAGTAACAATGGACTCTACCCGTGTTCTAATCGCCCCTCTCATCAAACCCATGGTGTTTTTGCTTTCTTAGGTGAACGTGTAACTGATGCCTTATGGCATAGTAGATTAGGTCATCCTTCGTTTTCAATTTTAAAACATTTAATTTCTGCAAATAAATTGCCCATTCAAGGCTCATTTCAAAATAAATTTTGTCAATTTTGTCCCCTCGGAAAAAGTCATAAATTACCCTTTTCTTTGTCTACATCTGTGTCTTCTTCTCCTTTAGAGTTAATTCATTCCGATGTTTGGACTTCACCCTCTTTATCTGTTTCTGGCTTTAAATATTATGTGGTGTTTGTGGATGATTTTTCTCGTTATACTTGGCTTTATCCATTACGTGCAAAATCTGACGTTTTTCCTACATTTGTTACTTTTAAAAATTTGGTTGAAAATATGTTCACTCTTAAGATTAAAGCTTTTCAAACCGATGGTGGTGGGGAATTTGTTAATAAGGCCCTTAGTACGTTTTTACATGACCATGGTATTTTACATCGTCTTACATGTCCCCATCACCCTGAACAAAACGGATTAGCCGAGCGTAAACATCGTCATTTAGTCGAGACTGGGCTTACTCTTTTAGCCCAATCTGGTTTACCTACTTCGTATTGGGCCGAAGCTTTTCATACTGCTAATTATATCATTAACCGTTTGCCCACTCGTCTTTTACACCATATGTCTCCTTATGAAAAAATATTTCACAAACCTCCTCATTATCTGTTTTTCAAAGTTTTTGGTTGTGCCTGTTATCCCTACTTGCGTCCTTATAATACTAACAAATTACAATTTCGTTCAAAACGGTGTGTTTTCTTAGGATATTCATTAAATTATCAAGGTTATAGATGTTTGGATCCCACTACGGGACGTGTCTTTCTTTCTCGCCATGTTGTGTTTGATGAGAACAGTTTTCCATATCAAGACTCCATTGTTACTTCGTCCTCACCACTCTCCTCGTTTGTGGATCCCGTTCTCGAGATTGGCCCTTCCAAAACACCTACTACTGCCGTCCACTCCTTCCCGCACCCACCTCATCCTATTACTTCAGCCGTGTCTACCCCACCTCAGCCTTCTACCCAACGCCCACTTCAAGTATACACTCGCCGATCCCCACGCCCCCAACCTTCTCAGCCTCCTGTCTTACCTGCATCCATCTCTACCGTGCCCTCCAGTTCTTCTCCTGAACCAGTCCCTACATCAAACCTGCCACCAGTCACACCCGCCCCATTGGTTTCATCTACTCCCGAGGTAAGTGCCGTGTCCCATTCTATGGTCACTCGAGGCAAAAGTGGTATTTGCAAACCTAATCCCAAATATACTTATGTTGCTACTGTTACTAATGCCTTGGTTGAGCCTACATATTTTAGTCAGGCTAATAAAGATTCCGAGTGGCGAAAGGCGATGGTTGACGAATTCAATGCTTTACAACATAATGGCACTTGGACTTTGGTTCCGTCTCAACCCACTATGAATATTCTTCCTAATAAGTGGGTATATAAAATCAAGCGACGTTCTGATGGCTCAATTGAGCGTTACAAGGCACGGTTAGTGGCTAACGGGTTTCATCAACAAGAGGGTTTAGACTATGCTGAGACATTTAGTCCTGTTGTCAATCATGCGACTATTCGGTTAATTCTCTCCATTGCTATTCATTTCAATTGGCCTCTTCGACAACTTGATGTCCAAAATGCGTTCCTTCATGGTTCTTTGAATGAAGAGGTCTATATGCGGCAACCACCGGGATTCATTGATCCTCAACGTCCATCTCATGTGTGCAAGTTGCAACGTTCTTTATACGGTCTTAAACAAGCTCCTCGTGCATGGTTTCAATGTTTTTCCAATCACTTGGAAAATTTGGGTTTTGTATCTTCTCATGCAGACTCATCCTTATTTACTTTCTTTGATGGTTCCGTGGTTATTTACTTGTTAATTTATGTGGATGACATTCTTATTACTGGCAATAGCATGGACCATCTCACTCGTTTGATTCATCAGTTGGGCACATTATTTTCAATGAAGGATCTTGGACCACTTCATTATTTCTTAGGTATGGAGGTTCATCGTACTAGCACGGGCCTTCATCTTACTCAGACAAAGTATATCACTGATCTTCTCCAACGCACCAACATGCTGGAATGCAAGCCCATTTCGACCCCCGCCATTAGTGGCCGACGCCTCAGTCTCTCTGATGGCGAACCATTGTCTGATATCACCGAGTTTCGTAGCATTGTGGGTGCCTTGCAGTATCTTCTCTTCACTCGTCCTGATATTGCCTTTGCCGTTAACCAGGTTTGTCAGTTTATGCATAAGCCCACAACGACACATTGGGTTGCGGTTAAACGAATACTCCGTTATCTTAAAGCTACTCCAAAACATGGGATTGTTTATCGCTCGAGTTCCCTTCAGCTCACTGCCTATGCTGATGCGGACTATGCTGGTGATCCGGACGATCGCCGTTCCACTGGTGGTTACTGTATATTCCTTGGTGATAACCTCATTTCGTGGAGCTCCAAGAAGCAACGTGGTGTCTCACGCTCCAGTACAGAAGCTGAATATCGACAGCTTGCCTACACAGCCGCTGCTCTCTCTTGGTATCGCACCTTGTTTCGAGAGCTTCATCTCCCTCTTGCTCCGCCCCGCCTCTGGTGCGACAACATTAGTGCCATTTCCGTAGCTTCCAATCCAGTTCACCACCAGCGCATGCGGCATGTCGAAGTTGACTATCACTATGTTCGGGAAAAGGTCACTCGTCAAGAGCTCATCGTTTGCTATGTCTCCTCCACGGATCAGCTGGCTGATCTTCTTACCAAGGGATTGTCTGCAGTTCGTTTTGCATCCTTGCTGTCCAAACTTCCAGTTCGTGACCTCCCTGTACGTTTGCGGGGGAGTGATAAACCGACTCCAACTCAGTCTATATCTGTTGCACAAATAGACTCCCAGTCTAACACGAACTCCCAGTCCAACACGGAATCCTCACCACTTGCTGCAGACCATGTTTTATCCTGATTCAACTACTTGTAATCCTAGTTCTACATATGTATGACTTGTAATCCTATAAATATGAATGCACGAATGCTCACTCTATAATTTGAGTTGAGAACACAGAATTACTATCTTTCACATCCTTTATCCCTACCAAAGAATTTTAGAGCCATTCCCTAAAACCTGGAATCTTCATCTGCTGCCAGAAAATGCCAGCATCAATATCTCGAAAACCAATCTCTGTAGCTGCTTAAACATCCTCTTCTAGACCTCCTAGCCCAAAAATAACAATTTTTTTAGCCTCATAGCCCTTCATATAGCATATATGATCAAGAATTCAAATTCTATCCTACACCTCCTAAACTTTGAACAGAAAACAAGAATCAACACCGATAATTATCAGAGTTAAAGAACAAAACCAATCTAGAGGAACATTACCGGATCCCGAGTTCATAAATCCCATAGCCAAAAATAATCAACCCAAAAATCACCACTTAAATCCAAAATCAGAACTATCCACAATTGTATTCTTATCATCTAACCGAATCCCAGCGGCAAATAAATAAATTATTGTAATTTAATTAATTCGGTTTGGTTCGGTTCGGTTTCTAGACCACTGAAACCGAAACCGAACCACAAGAATTCGGTTTAGTTCGGTTTTTTCGTTCGGTTCGGTTTTTGGTTTTTTTCAGTTTTTGGTTTTTGATTTTTTGAACCCACCTCTACATGGAGATGCTCTTACATAATTCTTATATTTGAGAAGGTAATGATAGGAAAACCAAATTCCTTAAACCAAATGAGGTAGCTAATGAATTGGTATGCCATGTCACTAATCCAGATTTTAAAAACTCTTAATTACTTATTAAAATAATAAAAAAATTAATTATAATTCTAATTATCCATTTGCACGCTTAACTATGTGGGACTCTTCTTCTTCCTCTCTCTTCTCTCCCGATCGCTCAAGATCACCAGCTTAAGACAACCAGAAACAGCAGCTCAAGATAGTAATTCTTAGAGGTCTTGAATATCTTAAATACTTGATAATACTATTATTTAACCTAATAGGATAATACTATAGTGCAACTTAGAGGTCTTGAGTATCTTAAATACTTGATAATACTACCTTTCCATCAGAAACACCAGCTCAATACCACCAACGACAAGAACTGATTGTCGGCGACGGTAAGATCGTATTTGAGGAAGGATGTAGAGCAGTCGGGACAGAAGACTGATTGCCGGCAACGGTAAAATCATATTAGAGGAAGGAGGGAGCGGAGAGAAAGGAGGTAGAGCAGTGAGAGGATGAAGAAGAAGAGTCCCACATAGTTAAACGTGCAAATGAATAATCTGAATTATCATTAATTTTTTTTATTTTAAAAAGTAATTAAGAGGTTTTAAAATCTAAGTTAGTGACATGGCATGGCCAACTCATCAACCACCTCATTTGGTTTAGGAATTTGATTTGAGGAATTTGGTTTCCCTAGCATATATAACATGACATTCCAAATTAGACCACCTTACACAATCCTTATTGATACATTGTCCCGATATCGACATTGATGCTAGTCGCGTCGCCTGGACACATCCGCTAACTCTAAAGTTGAGGCACATAATTGAAATATTGATGACATGTTGATGATAAATTAGTTGATATGTGGTTGAACAATGAAATAACAATGATCTATAGATAGCGATGATTTATCAATGCGATAATCAACAGTAACAGTAGGGAGGTGGTTTGAACCTAAGATGCAGTCCAATCAATTAAAGCGAAAGATCTTAACTACCATACCAATGTACCACTTACATATTGCTACTGTTTAAAATTTCTTTAATACGGTTAATTTTTTTATGATAATATTGAAAAAAATTAGAGAAAGATGTGGAAATGAGTGACGAAGTCTAAACTTCACCTCATATCAGAGAAACTCTTAAGTTTATGCTAAAGATAATAGATATCATTGACATTTCTGACATGTCTGGTAAATGTCGAAGAAACTCTTATATTTCGTCCAAACCAATATTTGATAATCCCAAATTTTTTCTTTTTTTTTCATCATTTCCTAAAAAATAACCGATATCGATATTGATATTTCCACAAATTTGCAATCGATATTTTCACGGGCACCAACAAAAAATGAAAATAAAAATTCTCATGGTGGCCTTGGCAATGAAAAGGTTTAATGCCTGATGGGCTTCGTTGGAAAATCAAAAAACTCTTTCAATATTGTCCACTTTGGTCCAAACCCATATCACAAAATAGTCCATAAGCCCCAAAATCAATCCCATAATTTCCGCGCAAAGAAGCAAACCGTTTGAAATTCCACACGAAAACCACACTTCATTGCTGTGCTAATTCCAGATTCCAGCGTCCCTGATTCGATTCACAGAAGAGAAGAAGAAACCCAGTTCACTTTTCCTTGAACTTCTTCCTCTTGTTCTAGAGAGAGCGAAAGAGAGAGAGAGAGAGAGAGAGGAGAGAGAGAGATGGAGGATGATGACTCGCGCCAGGGTTTGACTTTGGGAGCATGGGGAATTGTTCCTCATTCCCAAATATTATTCAATTCAATTTCTATGGCAGTCTCCTGGAATCTCGCCTTCCCACTCTGTTTCTTCCTTTCTTAACACTCACTCTCTCTCTCTCTCTCACAGAGGCAGTACTGCCACGCTTAGCTCAGATCCACACCTAATGGCCTTTGCGTGTTCTTAAAAAAGATGGGGTATTCATGAATTCACGTTTTCTTCATGATTTTCATTACCCAATTGCTTGATACATCTCCCTTTTCTGCTTTCGCCAAGCTATTCCTATTCCCATTCATTGTCTTCTGTTATAAATTTCCAGAGTTTGAAAGACTGAAACAAAAAAGCGCAATAAATTTCCAGAGTTTAAAAGACAATAAAAAAAGCGCAAAAGCGTTTTATTGGTAAGAGAATTTAGAGCTCTGAGTGCAAAAGATATGATTTTTAGCTTCAGAAAATGAATTTGAGCTTAGTTTGCAATAGGGTTGTTGATTTTTTTGCTTTTCCAGGTGGGTGATATGTCATCTGATTTCAAGTTGGATCAAGTAAAAGTCCATGATAGTGAGGACCCAGAAGTTGGCTCTATCAATGGAGGACTACATTCGATCCTTCCGGAACGAAGAGCTGTGACATTGACTGACAGGTAGACTCCTCAGCTACTCTTACTTTTTGTTGATCGAAGGCTTTGAAGCTCCACAAGAAATTTGATTTTTTTTTTGTTTTGTTTTTGTACTTATTTAGTTAAAGAGGTAACTTTAATGGACACTATGAATTTTTGTTTATGGTGGTCACTTTTAGAACATGAGTAATCTTAGAATAATGACAATTTCTGACTGTGTTCATTCGTTGATGTTGGATGAGCGAAGCATATAGACTATGGAAGCTGTGTGGTTATATCGGCACATTGTTAATTTCGCGCATTGTCCCTTTTTTCGGGTACTTTCTTGAAAGCAGGTTGTTTAGAGGGAGTCGAGGAGGGCATGGTGAGATCGTCTCTGTTCCAAACGGTGGGGATGAAAAGCGTGAACATGGGTCAGCAAGGAAATCTGGACCTCTGTTGTCTGGGACAGCTTATTGCATTTCTTCTTGCAGTATGATATTGCTGAACAAAGTTGTTCTCTCCGGTTACAACTTCAATGCAGGCGTGTCATTGATGTTTTATCAAGTATGTATTGTAATGCCCTTCCAACCGACTTTCTTTGATAAGGACGAAACACGTACAAGGGTTTTGATTTTTCTACGCTGATAATTGAGCCTTTGTCACTAATTTGATTATCATTTCTTTGCACTTCCACAAATTTAGGCAGTCATAGCAAAAACTTATTTCTTCCTTATGCTTCTCTGCAGAATTTGATAAGTACCGTAATTGTTGTCCTCTTGGGCTTCTCTGGAGTCGCTACAGTGGAAAAGTTGAATTGGAAACTGGTTAGGGTCTGGATCCCTGTCAATGTAATCTTCATCGGCATGCTTGTATCGGGCATGTATAGGTAGCTTGTTGACCGCATACTCTGCATCTTTTGGTGTTTTTCTTTTCTTTTTTTTTGTCATTTTCAAATTAGAATTATAGTTCAGGCCTAGAGTAAAAGAGAGGTTGTGAAGAGTATTGGATCCACAATATATATTTCTCATCATTCGAATCTCTGTATTGTTTATTGCCAAAGATATTCTAACATACATGGAGAACTTAGTCTACGGTGATTAATATGTTTTTCCTTTCAGTTTGAAGTACGTAAACATAGCAATGGTAACCATTCTGAAGAATGTGACAAATATTTTAACAGCACTTGGAGAATTGTATTTGTTCCGGAAACATCAGAATCAGAAAGTGTGGACTGCCATGTTTTTTATGGTAATCAACTCTACACTTACCGTTGATGGAGTACATTTAGTTTTTCGTTCCCCAGAAAATATTTTTACAGAGAAGTTTTGAATAAGCAGTATTGTTTCCATATGTATTGCAGATTATCTCTGCTATCAGCAGTGGCATTACAGATATCTCCTTCGATACAGTAGGTTACGCATGGCAGCTTTCAAACTGCGTACTAACAGCAAGCTACTCAGTAAGTAGTAGTGTTAAGTTTTGGAGATTTGTTAATTCTAGTTTGTATCGGGGACCTGTAAATTTATATTTGGATTATTTGAATTATACCTCAGATCATTTTATAATTTGTGCAAATACTCTCTATTTTGACAGCTCACTCTACGGCGAGTCATGGATGAAGCAAAGACGTACACAAGATCTGGATCCCTCAACGAAGTTTCAATGGTCTTGCTGAACAATTTGTTATCTCTACCTTTCGCTGCTCTTTTGATTATTCTGTTTGATGAATGGGAATACGTACTGAACGTGTAAGCTTTATCTCTATAATTCAAAGTTTGACATAAACTTCATGCCATTTTCTCCTAGGAAGCACATTAACTTTACTTCTACTTACTGTTTTGGTTTCAATATGCAGAGATGTGATCAAATTGCCAATGTTTTGGGTTGTTGCAACGGCTAGTGGATTGCTTGGACTTGCCATCAGCTTCACCTCGATGTGGTTTTTGCATCAAACAGGCCCGACCACCTACAGGTAACATCAATGTATACTCAAGATCAAAACGAAAACTTCATATGAGTATCTATATAGGAACCTCTGATGTTCTTCTGCTTTACAGTCTCGTCGGTTCCTTAAACAAAATTCCAATCTCTCTCGCTGGTTTAGTCCTTTTCAAAGTGCCTCTTAGTCTACCAAACCTCTTCAGCATACTATTCGGTAAGCAACTGTGAAGACCTTGAATACCAGTGTGATTCTTTTGGTGTTCTACTCTCAACTTATTAACTTTTGTTTACCCCAGGTTTATTCGCCGGAGTATTCTTCGCCAGGGCCAAAATGTCCTGATCCGGACCTACACTTACTATTGAACTCAGGGAACTGATTCGCGCTCGGATTTAAGAAACTGGCTGCACGTAATGGTTTCCAAGCCTAAGAAGTGGATACTTGTTTGTAGTTTTGGTTTTGTTGTTCTAGTGCGAAATTTCCTTTCTTGGTGAAGAAGGCAAAGATTTTATTTCCTCCAAACATAGCATCAATGAGTTACTGGAGTTGAAAATTGCACATCCATTTACATTTACTAATTGGTTGTGTTTGGCCAAGCTAGATATAGCCGTCAGATTTGTTTTTGGGTTAATAATGGTTGTCTATGAGATTTGAATTTGAAATCTCCTCAACAAAATGAAGACGGACATCGCTAAACCAAACAGTTATATGAACACAATAAAGAAAAAAAACAGTTACTTTCTGATCACGTAGCTAGTATTACCTCCATTTGACTTTTCAATATTTGTTTTGTGGATGTTATTACATTGGGTAGAATGAATAGGTTTCTTCTTATAAAATGAATTCAAATTTCCTCTCCTGCAACTTACATTAGTTAAACGTTCCGATATCTCTTTAGGTAATTGTTCATAAATATTAATTACCTTTTTTTAAAAAAAAATTAAAACCTCTTCATCTACTTTAGTAACGGAAATTGTAGTGTCAAGGGCTTGAAGATAATGTTGGAAAGTTATTAAATCGATAAATTGAGCTCATTCTTTTCTCTAAGTCAAAATGGTCATACACTCAGGACGTACCTTATTTCTTGAATCCAAATTAAAAAGAAGCAATGAGAGACCAAACATTCAAAAATTAAAACAAAATGTATAAAAATAAAAATATATTACGATGAGGGAGATTAATCCGAAAGAAATTGGAATATCTACAATTGGCTAAGCATTTAGCAGGCATACAAATTAAAAAGCAATAAAACTGAGGCTTGAAGTTTTGCCAGAATTCCTCTTCCTAATAAATTATAATTAATTCATAATTAACCCAGACACTTAAAACAATTTTCCAAGATTTAATTTCTATCCCTCATTTTCGTTAGGGTCACAATGATCCAAAATACCCTCTCACTTCATAGGTGACATGAGCTAGAGTGTTCATTTCGGGGGCAAATTTATCTTTACATCATGATGGCGCCATAGTGATTAACATTTGGTAGCTGCCCAGATAATTACCTGAGGTTTAGTCCAAAATTTTAAAAATCTTGTAACAAAAAATAATTTTAATAACGAATGCACTAATCTCTGTCTAACTCTTTCTACTTTTGTACAAGAGAGGAAGCTCAGGAGTTACAGCCAAAGAAAATTCTCAACCGTTAGATGCATCTTCAGATCAATGACTATTATGCCATATGGCTCGTTACTTGGCATAATACATGCTATTTGTCAAGCTATCGTATGGGATTGTTTGTTCTCTCTCTCTCTCTCTCTCTCTCTCTCTCTCTCTCTCTCTCTCTCTCTCTCTCTCTCTTAGTCTAAGCTCAAACCAAAAACAAGAAAAACTCCTCAAAAAGGCTTACCAAAATTGAACCCTAAATTAATCTCTTTCCTCTTGCATTTTCTCAATCTTAATTTTCAAGTGTCTCTTTTCATGGAGGGAGGTAGAGGAGGAGGAGGGGGTGGTGGCGATCTTGGAGTTTATGGGTTTAGAAACAACACACAACATCATAGCATATATAAAACAGGTCCTCCATTGACAGCCATAGATAGATTCTTGTGGGGAAGTCATCAAAGTCAAAACAATGCAAGCAACAAAGATCATCAGAAGGTGGTTTCCTCAAATGGGTTGAGTGGTTTTGCTTCTTTTGGCGGTGGTGGTGCAATAGTTGGTCATGAGGCAGCAGCTTCTTGGCCTAGCAATTATAGTGCTACTACAAATCATCTCCAAGAGCCAAGCTTTGTGGATGAATTTTTTGTTGGACAAGGAGAAGCCTTGATGATGAGTTGGTTTCAAGGGCAAAACCCTAATACCACAGATGGTTTCAGAGAAGAAGGAAGGGTTTCCGAAAGGAATTGCAAAGCGGTCGGAAAGAGAGCTAAAAAGGGTTTAACTGCTGCTACTATAATAAAGGGACAGTGGACTGATGGAGAAGACAGGTAAAAATAGAGATATGTCTGTGTAACAAGAAACCTTATCATGTTTCTCTTAACTTGTCCTTGTTTTTTTCTTAAAGTTAATGGACTTTTCATGTTTCGATGTTCATGATTTCTTGAAGCCATCAAACAATGCTGCATGTAAAATTAATTGGGATTTTCTTAAAGTTTTTATCCATTTTTCATGTTTCGTTGTTTATAGATCGATTTTTTGAAGCCATCAAATAATATTTCATGTAAACTTAAATGGCTTTTTTTTTTTGTTTGTTTGGTTTTGTTTTGGTGTGGTGAAATTTTCAGGAAGCTGATGAGGCTGGTGAAGCAATATGGAGTGAGAAAATGGGCACAGATAGCAGAGACGTTGGAGGGTAGGGTTGGCAAGCAGTGCAGAGAAACATGGCACAATCATTTGCGCCCCGATATCAAGGTAATTTGTTCTTAGATCTCTTTGGGGTGTTATAAATTTTGATGCATGAATAATCTAAGAAAATTGGCCGCTGGAATACATTTTCAGATTTGTACAATTAATTAGCTACAAGTTAGAATTTCACCATGAAAAAAGTATCCAAATTTTGCTACATTTTTGCCTGGATTGTGATCTATGGCAAAGATACAGCAAAAAGTCAAAGGCGCAAATTTGGATTGTGATTTGTGAAGGATCAATTTGTGGATCTCATAGATTTCCTCTCTTTCCGTTTGGGGATTCAAATTTCATTGTCAAAACCCTAGTTCCAAGCTCAAGATCATTTAAACATCTATTCTTCTAGCTTTTGGATGTAAACATGTTTGTAAATGTTTATTTTGCATAGGGATTTTGTAATCAAATTACATCTTAGAAATGTCTAATATTAGAGTTAAAATATTGATTGCAATCGAAATAGAAACTTTCTAGGGTTTCTGAGTTAAAAAACAGTAATTCATTGGGTTTTTTCTTGCAGTACATAATTTGGTTCCCTATTGCTTATTATTTTTAAGAGTGCAATGTTCAATATTTTGTTTCTTGGTGATTTTGTTTTTTTTTTTCAGAAAGATAGCTGGACTGAAGAGGAGGAGGCAATACTTGTTGACGCTCATACTGGAGTTGGAAACCGTTGGGCAGAGATTGCAAAACGCATTCCAGGAAGAACCGAAAACGCCATAAAAAACCATTGGAATGCAACAAAAAGGAGGCAGAATTCAAGGAGAAAAAACAAGCAAACTGAAGGCAAAAATGGAAACAACAAGAAGCCTCAGTCATCCATACTCCAAAACTACATCACGAGCAAGAACCTCATAATCAATAACTCCAATATTTCCTCTAGTACCCCTACAAGCTCTTCCACCCTCTCTCATGAAGATCCATCAAAAACCTACCTCAACATTTTGGTCACAGAGCCATCTGATCAGTCCACTACTAGCAACTGTTGTGATTCTCCATTGAATTTGGCTGACTCTTTATACAATGATGACGAACTTGTTTTCATGCAAAATTTCTTCACCAACAATCCTCACAATCATCCGCAACAGCCTTCCAATTCCACTGAGAACAATGTTGGACTAATTGTTAGTCCAATGGAAGCCTCACAAAATCCAAACATTTACAATTTTAATAGTTCTATAATTAATCCCACTACTACTACCACTACAACCAGTACCCCCAGTCCTGCTACTCCTACCCCTCTGTATTCTGACCTGTACCTCTCATACCTCTTAAATGGAGCAGCCAATTCATCATCTTATAATCCCAATGATCATCATCCTCACTTAGGGTTTTACAACACAAACATGGAATATTTGGTGTCACATGATCATCATCATCATCTTCAAGCTGCTGCTTCTGCTTCAAACGAAAGGCGAGAGATGGATTTGATAGAGATGGGGTCTGCTTCTCAAGGTACCTGATCCTTAACCTAGTACATGGTTCTGGGTTTGAAGAACTACTAGGAACTAATAAGTGATGGCCGGTCACCTTAGAAATTTGTGAAACCTGAATACTCTTCTTTCTTTTTCTTCTTTGTTGTCTGGATTTGAAATTACCAATATGGTGTTGGTTGGCTTAGTTACTGCTACATTGCTTATGGGGTGTAACTGAACAAATGGTATGTGTGGTTTTTCATTTTGCAGCAGCTGAACTATCGAAGTTTCTTTTCTGCAGTTTCTTTTCAGCTTTCTTTGTGTCTTTTTCTTTACTTTTCCTAACGGCCTGTGATTCATGACATTTTTGTTGATCTGAGAGTTTTGGTCGGTGGGCATGAAAGATAGCTAGAGTGGAATGCTTTTGCCCACCATTAATTATCTCCATGCATTGCGTTTATTCAATTGAATATTTCGGGATTACGTTTTTCTGTTTTCAGTTGATTTTAAAAGGGAATTAAGATGAAAGAAAAGTGAGAAGAATATTTTTGTTTTGTTCTTGGTTCACGTTTTTAGTTTTGTTAACATTGTCGTGTGGATTTAAACTTTACATACGTTTGATATCAATTTTAGTCAAATCTTCAATTTTCAACATTTTATGAATCATCCTCAACCCCTTAGTGTAGATAATATCGTTTGTTAAAAAAAAAAATTAACATGATAGTGAAAAATGAAACAAGGAAGAAAGGGGGCACTTTAGAATTTTAGAGGAATTATGTATTATTTGCACTGAAATCTGTAAAACTCGAGGTTTCTCTTTATAAATTTATTTTCTTGACAAAAAAATTAAAATAAATAAAAAAATGAGAAAGGGGATGTGCATGGGCATACGCGAGCATGCACTAGCTCTGTCTCTACACTACAAAAAATATGAATACTGCGCACAATAAATTATATGTGCCCCTTGAGGCCGAAAAGCACCAACAATTATGCTCATAGACTAATAGCAACAGTGCAGCAACGATGTGTATATGTGCCCTCTATGGGTGTTACCATTGGTAAAAGAGCACAATAGTGTATTTGTGCGAGAGAGGCAAGCACAAACAGTGGTCCATTTGTGCCCCATTCTGACAACTTTTCCAGATAGGCCTTTCTAGCCATGTTGGCACTTATATTATAATTATGCCAACATGAATTAATTAATAAAAAAATAAAAAAATTTGAAAAATTGAAACTCAATTGAGAAAATGAAAAAAAATTTAAATTTTCATGAAATGAAGAAAGCCTACAACCATGAAACCAACTTTCACCTTCTGAATCTCACAAACATATATTGTAATGTTACATATCTTCTCTCTAATACAAACAAAAAAAAAAGCTTGAAGGCAAATATTTTTGGACAGATGCATCTTCCCTAGCAGGCCTTGCACCTCATCAAATCTTTGCTGCTCCAGAAACGAATTAACCAGATGACATGCAGTATATGGACCCTCATAGAAGTCATGAATATCAAATGCAAAGATAAAGAAAAACCACACAATTTACAAGAGAGAACAGAGAGGGAATAAAGAGAGAATCTGGTTTTACAAAACAAAGGGGTGGGTTCTGAACAAAAAATAAAAATAAGGAAAATGAGTGTGAGAAATATGTGGGTGGGGTTAAAGGGGAGAGAGAGTAAGTGGAGTGTGGGTTTACTGCTGAAGACTGGAGACTGGAGAGAAGAGAAATCGGTGTCAGCGAAAGGGCTAAGGGGGGGAGGGGGGAGAGAGAGATCAGAGGGTTAAGGGGAGAGAGAGCAAATGGGATGTGGGTGGGTTATGGGAAGAGAAGGAGAGAAAGTAGGGGTGTGGTGGGCCATAAGTTTTTGAAATTGTAATAAAAAATAAACATTTGTGTCTTTAGAAGCAAACTATTGGCACGCATAATATATTTGAGTCGACATTTTTAATAAAGCTGTCAGCTAATGTAATTGTGTCTATTTTTAGTTACATTGGGCACAATAGTTAGTGTCTTTTATTCAATGGGCACTTTCACTTTATTGGTGTTCCAATAGACACAAAGTCCTCATTCGTGTCCTTACTTTTGTATCCATAGACCCTTTTTTTTGTAGTGCTAGGCGTAAAAGTATTAAATACATGAGAAAGGAAAGATGCATGGGCATGTGGGAAAAGGATCCCCGTCGGATCCTTTTCCTAAGGATCTTGGGGATTCCGTGATCATAAATGTTCATCGTATATCGTGCGATGATAAATCATTTCAAAATTTAAATTTTAAAATTAAATATAAATAGTATCTAACAAAAATTGATCGTACGATGCACGATGAATAATCACGATCTAGGATCCCTAGCAAAAGGATCCAACTAGGATCCTTTTTCGGGCATGTGGGCATTTACTGGCTTCGCCCCTTCGGGCAAAAGTAATAAAAACATGAGAAAGGACATGAGAAAGGACACATGCATAGGCTTGCACAAGCATGCATTGGCTCCACCTTTGCGCGTAAGAGTATTACCCTATTGGTGTCATTTCACAACAATTTGATTGATTAGACCTCCAAGTGAAATGGTAGCAAAATGGCCTTAACTAATATCCCTACGCAAATAGTTATGGAAATTTTTATTGATGTTCTAAAAAGTCATCATATACTCTAAATTTATAAAAACACAAAAAAGAAACAATTATCTATGCAAAATAATAGTTTTAAAATGTCAATAACATCACTCATAATTAACAGCTTTTGGATATCAGACTAGGATTCATATATAACAGATCAAATCCACAAGACGAGATTTATAGGAAAAACCACATTTTTTTGTTTTTTGGTTTTACCATGTTTGCTTCCTCATTTTTCACCTTCCTCCACCTAATTTACTCCACTTTTTTTTTTATCCAAGCTAACATGTTATCAAATCCGCCTATAGTTCATCAATTGCGTCTAGATTATCATTTGGACATAAAATATTAGGCCCGTGTTGATCCATAATAATCAGTATCATCTAGATTACGGCTATGGGACCAGCAATGGAGTAACTCAATAGTCAATACAAACTTGTCAAAATAATAATAATAATAATAATCACCTTTTATACTACTTTTTAATAGAACGCTCTTTGTTAACTAAAATCAAGAAAAATACCATTATACTCTTCCACACATAATTAAAAGAAAAATCATGGACATTGAAATAATTTCGCACAAAATTTTTTTTGTTGTTCTTTTACTTCCTTTACCCTCATATAATCAAAGAATTGTCTCTAATTTAAAAAATAAAAACCTCTCTCCTTACTCTCACGTTCTCTCTCTTCCCCTCTCTCTTTCATTTTTCTCTCAAACAAAATTCTCTCCTTCCATATATTTCTTTCTTTTTAAATCTTTTATATTTACACACACACACACAGTGTGTGTGAACTTCATCTAATAACTACTAACAAACGAGCTTCACATAGTTGAGCTAGAAACAAACATTATTGAGCCTAAGATCGAGCTCAGATATATGGAGAAAATTTTTAGATGACGACCATACCGCCACATGGTGTTATTAATCTACGTATTACAATATAGGTGAAGGCACTACTGATAATAGCAAATCAATTTACTTTTTATAAATGGACAAATTGGCATTACCATGTAGTTTGAAGTGCTAAAAAAAAATATTAATATAGAACATTATTACATAACAAAAGTAATTTTTAAATATAGAATATTATTACATATAAATATTAGATAACAAAAAATTTTGGGGGCACCTTCAAATTTGAGGCCCTATGCGACTGCACCTTCCGCCTTAAATGTACCCATGAGGTTGGGGACGTTTGTTGTCTGCATCTATTTGAGGAAACTAATTTTCTCTAGTCCTTTTACACAATAACATGCTACAAAATCAAACATGGCAATGGAAGTAATTAAACTTTAGTTAGCATGAGTTTAAGTTCTTAATTAATTCTCATGTATCTTTAGGTAAAATATTCTCATGTATCTTGGTTGAAAATGCCTTCCCTCCATGGTCTTCTTGGCTTTCCAAAAGTCTCACAAATACAAGACCTCCAAAGTCTTCATACCAATCTCCGAAAGAGATAAA
Source organism: Pyrus communis (assembly GCF_963583255.1). NCBI lineage: Eukaryota > Viridiplantae > Streptophyta > Magnoliopsida > Rosales > Rosaceae > Pyrus > Pyrus communis. The sequence goes on along the minus strand of NC_084816.1, from coordinate 4,929,672 downwards.
GACGAGGATTCAGTGTTGGCAAGATATCCTCTAGGTGGCTAGCCTCTAGGGTTGTTAAGGATGAGTTCTAGGTTTGGGAAATAATAAACATGTACATATCCTTCTGGCCTACCACACATCTATATTTAACTTGTTTGTTGATTGTGTTTAATTTATTCAATCCAATAATTACAAATAAAAAATATATATAAAAGACAAAAAAATTGCGAAAATCATTTCCCGAATTTATATCCTATAAAATTGTATTAACTAAAGTAAACCACCCAAAATTTGAGCTTTTGACTTTCCGTTCTTACCATGGCCTCATGTCTATTCATGGCCCTTTTTTTCTTCTTTAATAATTTGTCATGCGTAAGTCAAAAGCTCAATGGGTCTAGAAACTCTTAAACTATCTTTAAAACCCGTGTGACATCTTTGTACTGTATTATTAATTAATATAATTAATCTCAATTAACATTTTAAATTGATTTTAAGATTTATTTAATCCAAACTAATTAACTTATTGGTTTTCCCAAACTTAAATATAAGAAAGTGCTAATCACACACCTATTTTTACTTCTCACAAACGTTTGTCAATTTTGGCCAGAAATTTTTTTTCATTCATTCGATCCAACGATCAAAACTTGAGAGAAAAAGAAAAATGAGCGTGTGGATAGCTCTACCTTAAATTTATTAATATACGAGTACGAGTGACACCTATTATGTTATTACTATCCAAGCTAGAAAACTTATTAAGTTGGAATTGCAACACAATACAGCCACTATCTAATAACTCAACGTTTTTTTATCACATTACTAGAGCACAAAATTAATGTCAAGTCTCTATTGTGAAGTCCTGAGTCTATATGTTTGCATGAATATGCTCAGACAAATTTTCCTAATTATGTTCAAAACCTCCCCTCCCCTTAATAATAACAAATATATATATATATCTTAGAGCACGTCTCTCTACTGAATCACATTACTAAAATGTCTAGATGAATCAAAATGTCTTGAGCTGCGTCCTTTATCGTACATGACTATATAGTATTACCAAAGATCAACAAAATATCATAAGGCAACCATCGTGCGTCGAGTTTAAAGACTAATTTGCATTATCGATGTAACTAAGAGTTCTTGGTTGACACGTAAGTAAAACTTCCACGCAAGATATATTTTACTAATTGTGTTTAGTGAATCATCCTTAAGCACATAACACCAATCGCAGTGCCTTTATACAAAAAAAAACTTGGGCGAATATATAGATCATATAATACGTATTTGTGAAACGTTAATACCCAATTACTAACGATTCTATGATTAATAACCGTTTGCATGGGCAGTTAAGATTCATTCGCAATTTCTGCTCAACGTGTAAACATGGTTTTTTAATGAGTTTCTTTCAAGAAATTTGTGTATGGTAACCTCGTTTCTTTGGAGAATAAGAGAAAAAGCAAATGATTATGTTAACAACAAAATACTAGTAACCATAAGAGGGAACAGGTGGAAATCCAAAATAAGATATCTTAGCATCAACTGTCATTATCACGCCTAAGGACTGACACTTGCTGATTGGTATAGAATTAAAGTGAGTTTTGCATCAGTTAACAGTTTATAGTCAAATGAATTTGATAGAGTTTCGTATTAGTAAACTGTTCATAGTCAGACCGACTCCTGCATGTATTATCGATGCTAGCAAAATTACATTTATATATGGTTATTTTGAAGCTTAACCTCCGGTAAGAAGGGTTGGTATTTTTAAAAGTTTTTTGGTCAATGACAGAGTATATAGAGTGCAAGTTTAGTGAAAATAGGGGTCTAAATGAGATAAGAGTAAGGATTGGAGATCAATAAGTACCAAAGAGTGAACGCTTTCATTATCTTGAATCTATATTACAAAAGAACAGAGAATTGAATGGAGATCTCAAGCATAGAATACAAGCTAGATGAATGAAGTGGAAGAGTGTATGGGGTGTGTTGTGCGACCATAAGGCTCAAGGAAAAATTTTATAGGGCGGCAATAAGGCCAACAATGCTTTACGGCACAGAATGTTAGGCGGTCAAGCATCAACATGTGCAAAAAATGAGTGTAGCGAAGATGATAATGCTTCGTTGGAAGTGTGAGCACACAAGAAATGACAGGAAAAAGAACGAGGATATCCGAGATAATGTAGGAGTCTACACAATCGAAGATAAGATGAGAGAAATCGGTTAAGGTGGTTTGGACATGGGAAACGACGACTTACAGATGCTCCGATTAGAAAATGCGATTATGAGACAGAAATTCAGGGCAAAAGAAGTAGATGAAGATTTGAGAATAGACTTTAAGAAAAGACATGAACTATTTAGAGTTAACGAAAGACTTGAAGCAAAATTGAGAACAATGGCGCTTTAGGATTCATACAACCAACCACACTTAATGGAATAAGATTTCGTTGTTATGATATATTATTATTGCCATGTTATCTACAAAAATTTACCCAAAACTAATAACTACCCAACCCATATGATTGGTAACCGACGAATGAGAGAGTCTGAGAGAGGGGCATGGGGAGGCATATGGGAGGATGAATGGAGACATGGAGGTTGTGTTAGGATAATTATACACCATCTTTGATTTCACGTGATAGATCGTCATTTTCTGGTTGGACTAACTGAATCCCAATTCCCAAACTAACCTATTTTCTTCTTATATGCATCCATTCGTCTCCCACCGCTATAATATTATTCTTCATCTTTATCAATACTATATAACATAGGTATGTGTCTAGTCATATTTGACTTTCTAAAGCAAACACTTCCAATTCCCATGCCACTCCGCGTTGAGCTGAGCTTTATGCACCCTCTAAGGTCTAAACTCCTACAGTTCGCATGATTGAAATTCTATTAAAAGGGAAGAAAAAGAAGAAGAATGCTACTATTTATGTGGCCAATATTTGCATTTATATATGAGTATACGACTATACGTGCACATTATGCATAAAAAAATGACTCTTCGTTGCTTTGCTTTGTGTTCACACTTCTTTCGTCAAATCTATATGTTGTCCTCTGGAACCCTCATCCTTCGAGAATTTACTATATTCTGACATGGAACTAGAAGCGTATACGGAATTCAACAACATAGTCACTTGTGCGCAATAGCGGATTTAGGATTCAAACATTGGGAGTCTCGGTGTTAAAGTATAAGTTTTTTAGATAGAAACAGAGCGTCAAATGCACAAAAAAAATTTAGTTTATTATTCACTTAGGGATTTCGTCTAAAACATAGTTGGCTTGTTGTCATCTGCCAAACAATATTGCACACATGTCAACAAATATCGACGTATGCTGAAGCAATCTAATGAGTGATATCAAGACAATTTGTCGAGTTCTGTTGACTAAATATGTCGAGATATATCTAGCAAACATTACATTAAACACTTGGTTGACACAAAAAGAAAACCGTTTCAAACATTTGGAGGGTCCTCAAAAGACCTTTACATATATACCTCTCGAACTTCAGGTGATATGAGACCACCATAATCTCAATGTGCATCCGCCACTACTCTTATGAATTGTATAATGTAAGAAGCAGTTGTACATCGTATATTTTTGGCATTAGGAGTGTTTTTACACTTTCACTTAAGATTGGGACTCCCCTTTTTTCAGTCCCCCATGCATCATCAACCATTTTATTGTGGTATTGTGTCATCATTGTTTCTTTAGACAAAGGGTACTCATGTTTCTTATCAACCAACCACCGACCGAAACAAATCAGCGAAGTTCACAATGTAATCATACCCCACCAATCACTAAGTGAACAGCACAAATTTCCAGAGGGGTTTTCAGAACCATCATTCCTAAGACGAAGGAGGAGGCCAATGACCGATACCAGTAAATAAAATGCACGTGAAACACGTTCTCTCGTTGACAAGTTGTATTAAAAATTTAGAAGAAATTGTAGTAAACTTCAAAATGGCATATATTAACAAGGACGCTAATTACACTTTTGCCATGTGATTGTGCCAACCAAAAAATATATAATTAACAAAATAGACATGATAATCTGTGCACAAGCAAACCACTTCCGCGCATCAGCCAAACACACTGCAATTGTTGCTGACGTTTTGCCGCGCATGTGACTGCGTCCGCGTCACGTGCTTCCCCTCCGCCCCAAACGCCACCACCCCATTTTCTCACACCCCACCAAAACTTGAGGAATCAACAAATAATTATAAAAATACAGTAACTCTCGCCTCTCTGTTTTCCTTTTTCTTTTTTGGTTTTCTAATACCATATTCCGAGTAAAATTGGGAAAATTAAGGAAGGTGCCGGCTCCGCTTGTTGGCGTTGTAGATAGAAACTTACTTACGTTGGAAATGCTAATGTAACAAATCCCAAGCTAATACGCACTACCATGCATTTGACTTAGAATAATGTCCCAATAAATTTCCCGTTACAAGTCTACGCTTCGCTGTTCTAGGTATCTCTTTTGTGCCCCTTTTTTCTTTTATTGTTTGGATTTTTTTTTTCTTCTTTTTATTTACTATGCATCTTCGATGTCATTAGTCTCTGCGGAGTTGAGAGGGAAGCAAGTTTCCTCACCACCGGTATTCCACAAAAAATGAGCATAGTTAGCGGCGTAGAAGGAGTTGCTTGGGTCAGCCGAGATGGCTTCCAAGAACGTCTCCTCTGCCGCCCACAAGTCGTTCCGAGCCCTCCACAGAAACGTCGCGTATTTGTTGTACACCTCCGCGTCCGGCGGTTGCACCCGTACTGCTTTTTTAAAGTACTCTTCAGCTCTGTTCATTAAACAAACAAATTAGAAACTTCCCTAAGAAATCAAAGCAAAGATTTTTCATGTAAAGGGCGTGAGCTGACCAAACTCACGATGATTTTTGCCAAGAACGGAAAGAGCACCACACACTTCACTATCATGCCATCACCACATTTAAACACTACGACAAATGAAAAAAAAACAAGACCAAGACTTTTCTCGTTGAATAAACTACCGTCCATTAGATTTGAACTCAGAACCGTCGTAATAAAGTAGAAATGTCACCATAATAAACCTAACAAATTTTTTTTTCGTTAGCAATTTTAACACTCCTCTTTTAGCCGTCAGCACCAAAATTTAATTCGTACCGTGATATAATATTACTGACCCAACAAATTTAAGGACATGAACATTAAAATTAATTAAAACATAATTTTTTTTTTTTGAGTAAATGATATTATATACACTAATGGGAGGGGCTATAATTAACCTCGTAATGGGTTAGCAATAATGTGGTTCAAATTCGTTTTTAACAGTAATCAAACATAAGACCTCTCATCTACCAGTGAAAAAAAATACTACTAAATCGTAGTAGTTTTAAGTAACTATTAAAACATGAAAATTAGAATTAAGCACTAAAATTAATAAATTATGAGAAATTTGATGAAATGCAACAGTACCTGTCATAATCATGAGCAACTAGGTAGAGGAACTGCGCGTAATTAGCAAGAAGCAGAGCGTTGCTAGGCTCCATGGACAGTTCCGTTCGGTAAAGAAGCTCAGTTCTGAAGTACTCGGCGTAATCATCCGCCTCGATATTCGCCGTCACCGGCGAAACAAATCTCTGCATCGTTTCGTGATCCAGAGATTCTTGTACGCCCCGCATTTGATGAGCTTCTTCCACTACTGAATTCCACAGAGCCAGCTTCTCCTCCCTGCTCTCTTGCCCCGAAACCGACTCTGCTTCTCTGGTTGTCCCGAATGAGGACAATTGGGAAGCCCCGTCGGGGACTATTGTCCGGTACTGGTCTGACCGGTCAAACCGGCCGTCACCGTCTGTGCCGCTACCTACCGGTCGGACCTTCCCTCCACCGCCATTGTTTCCGCCTACGGATGTCGTCTTGCTGTTGCCGCTCACTGAAAACGACTTACTTGGGGAAGAATCAAATTGGGGGTTATCCAATTTATCGTTCTCAGTGTGAACTTCTTCCACTGAAATAGTCTCTGCTGCACTGGCGTACAACCCGAGCGGCGGAGCAGCCGCAATGGCGGCGTTGTGGCCTAATGAGTAGACAGTAAAATTCGCCAAGAGGATCATTACATACACCATTAGAGTCGGCGTCTGAGAGAAGACCTGTTGAAATAGCCAGACGAACGAAGCTTGCATCTCCTTCTGCACCCTGCTTAAAATCCCCTGCAAATCTTCGAAGAAGAGAATCTCTCTCATCTGCAACGTGTAGCTATGGAGCTCTCGGATTATGAACACCATGTAAGAGAAGGCCTTTTTTACAGAGCAGCACGCAGATTCCCCTGCTTCTCGGAAACCCTCCTGCCACTGCATCTTCCGCTTGATGATTCGGAGCGAGAGCGGAAGGTCGACGCTGTTTGCCTTCCGCTCGATGCTAACCTCCGCGACAATATCGTCCCTCCGCTGCCAATCGGTCAGCCACGGTGGCTCTAGATCGAGCGGCAACTGGAACCGGCTCTGGTTCTGTTCAAATCTCATTCTCGTTGCAGACTCACTGATGCCGTGATTGTCAACAGAATTCGCCGCTTCCGGTTCCGAATCCGAGGCGTTTCCGCCAACGTTAGAGTCATCTTCGCCGTCAAAATTGTCGGAGAGCTGGAATCTGAGAGCGAGCTCTTGAATCTTCTTCGAGAACTCTTCGTCTGAGAAGGCGTCCAGACTGGCACTGCAAGCTCGTCTAATGGACCGGAATCTCGGCTTCTGGTAGCCGCAGGACCGGGACCGGCTCAGCTTCGTCGACGGCGCACCGAACAACGCCGACCGGTTCAAGCTGTGGACGTAGAGACATAACTGACCTCCACCGTCGCCGCCTCCGCCGCCTCTGTTACGTCGTTTTGAGGAAGGAGAAGCGATTGAGGAGGCTAGCGCTTGAGATGACGGCGTCGAACGAGGAACGATCGACTGCGACCATTGCAAGCAGGTCGAAGCAACTTTCACTACCATTTCTCTCTGCTTTCTCAAATCAGAGACAAATGTGAACAAAAATTGATAAAAATTTGATAAATTTGCAAAAAACTTTGTATTTATAAAGCTTGGAAATTTTTAATCGGATCTGCAAAAAGTCTCCGCCTTTCTTGCTTCCGACTCACTCTTTAACCTGTAAAAACCAAACAAAAATCAAATCAGCCAAGCACGTGAGAAAGTTTCCCAATTTTCCCGGAAAATCGAAAGTTCTCATGCCACTCATTGTACTTTCCAGGAAAATCGGATCGGTAAAACGCATACCAAAGCCACTCAATGGGGCTCACACGAAAACCTAAATATTCAGATCCCTGGTAGTAAAAAAAAGCATTTCCGTGAACTCACTTGTTCAATTTTCCGGCAGACTCCGGTGAGTTTTCGGATCAAGGTCGGGAGAAACTGATGAATTTTCCGGCGACGCACCCGCAGCGAAGCTCACAAGGCGTAGCTTGAGAGAGAGCGCGTCACTCTTTGTCTCCTATATATACAAGGCACGAGCTTCTTGGAAAAATCTCGGAGCGTGTTTAGGTAGTCAGACCGTATGTTTATACGGTACGGGAGACGGGGAGGTCCCGTGGCCGGTTACTCAAGGAAAAATTAATTAAAAAATTTTGAAAACTTTGAATTTTAACATTAAAGATAAAATAAATAATAACAAAATTAATTTTTTAATATAAAAATATGATTTTTTTTTGTTAAAATAAACAACTTTTGGTTTAAGTTTTCCATTTTGGTTACTTTTCGGTGGGGTCCGACGTGTCCGAGCCAGCTGCCAATTTGTGGGGTGTTTTGTGTGAAGCTGCTCAACAACTTCAGTCCTCGCGGGTACTTACGCGGACTGTTCCCGACCTGATCTGTCTGCTCTCCGTCCGCCACGTGTTACAACCGACCACCACCTTTGCTTTTTTATGAATCCGTGATCTCCGACCGTCTCCTCATGTTAGTTGGGTGACACGTGCTATATTGTCATTTGATTAAGGAACCGAGAAAACTAATGATAGGAGAAATTTTTTATTGTGACAAAAATACGGAGAGTACATCACGTGTTTTTATGTAAGAGATGAAAATTTTTATTTTTTAAATTATTAACTTTTTAACACACATATCTCATCATTTTTATAATAACACGTTATATAACACTCCGTGTTCCGATAAAAATCTCTCTAATGATTGGATATATCAATTAATTGTTGATTATAATTCTCGGTTGGTCCCACTTTTTCCTAGTATTTAGCTGATTGGTATTCTTCTTCCATGAAAATGGTTAGATTCGGATGGAATTAGTATTCATATTATTTAGGTAATATTATAAAAGTAAGATTCTAGCTCCTAAATACAATCAGTTTATCAGTAAAATAATTAAGAGTATTTACTCGTACATTTTCTATAATTCATTCTTCTATTCTCTGTATCATTTGGATTCCAAATACGGGAAGTGAATGCACCGGGCAAGTATACATGCAAATACTTTACAATCTTTGTTCCAAACAAAAAATATCACTCGCAATAGCAGCATGTTGTCACATCCCCACTTGGGGGGGAACCATTTCTCGGGCCCGCTCCACCACCATAGCATGATATTGTCCGCTTTGGGCCCCGACCACGCCCTCACGGTTTTGTTCTGGGAACTCAGACGAGAACTTCCCAATGGGTCACCCATCCTGGGAGTGCTTTCGTGCGCTACTCGCTTAACTTCGGAATTCCCATGGAACCCGAAGCTAGTAAGTTTCCAAAAGGCCTCGTGCTAGGTAGGGATAGGAATATACGTATAAGGATCACTCCCCTGGGCGATGTGGGATGTCACAATCCACCCCCCTTAGGGGCCCGACGTCCTCGTCTAGACACACGCGATCAGGGGTAGGCTCTGATACCAAATTCTCACATCCCGGCCCAGGGGGGACCACTTCCCGGGCCCGCTACACCACCGTAGCACGATATTGTCCGCTTTGGGCCCCGACCACGCCCTCACAGTTTTGTTTCTGGGAACTCACACGAGAACTTCCCAATGGGTCACCCATCCTGGGAGTGCTCTCGTGCGCTACTCGCTTATCTTCGAAGTTTCCATGGAACCCGAAAGCCAGTGAGCTTCCAAAAGGCCTCGTGCTAGGTAGGGATGGAAATATACATATAAGGATCACTCCCCTGGGCGATATGGGATGTCACACATGTGGTGTCAGAGTACTTTATTCGTGTGATAACTATATGTGTTTGGCATCACTTAGTATTACGGTCTAGTGGTATTCCTCTTCACTTGTAAGTGAAATGTCTTAGGTTCAATTCTCGCCTAGTTGAACCACATTATTGCTAGTATATTGGAGGTTAAGCCTACCACCTTCCTCTTGATACAGAATACGAACCTGAAATTCATATTGAGACTAGTGTTGTGTCTCACAATGAAAAGAAAGCCGTGTATTAGTAAGTACAAGAAAACAAAAATACAGTACTCTTTCACTAATCTTACGAAATCAACCTTGGCTTTTTCTGTGATTACATTGCATGATGGAGCTTAACTGGCTAACAAATCATTTGACAATGAAACACCACTTTAATGATCAGTTTAAATGTCACAAATACCCTCTATTATTTCGACAATTAAATTATAACATTACTCTCTCTCTAATATTTTCTAAAAATCATATGTTTGCCTAATCAAGCTCAAACCTCAAATAAATAGTACATCATCTTTTCCCCACAAAATTGTAATAAAATGATTGCTCACACTCCACTTACCGTAGACGACCACTTCATGCAACTATTTGTTCAAGCAACTTCTTCAAAAGACAAATTCTGCCTTGCATGAAAACATATTGTAAACAAGAAAGCAAGTGTTCTAGCAGATTTGGGTACTAAAGCTGGTCACCTAATTAATCTAAAAAAGTAAAGTAACTTATGTTAAGTAATGATAACGTGACAGTAAAGTTACGCTGCGTGATTGAGGATTTAGAGTGGTTAACATGTGCTTAAATGATTAGTACATATAGTTACATCCACTCTTGTCAACGATCCAAGATCGTTCACGTGCCTGTGAATGATCCACCTTAACTAAAACCTAGCTTATGTTGAGATCGAATGTGGATCAAGTCCCTCCATGTGTTTATCGCATATATAAGGGGGTGTGCTATCCATACATCTATTTTTACTTCTCACACACTCTTACTGATTTCTGTCATTTGATATTCTTCAATTCATCTGATCCAATTGTTGAAAATTAGAAGGGTGTGTAAAAAGTAAAAAAGGCATAAGGGTGTGTAAGAAGTACAAAAAGTGTATATATATCACACCCCTATATAAAAACGTCAAATTATGTGTGCTTATTGAACGATTGTCCTTCTATAAAATCTTGAGTTTATTTCACGATTTCGCTTGCCAAAACTAGAACTACATAATTCTAAGTCAAAGATCCCAAGACGGACATATATGAACTATAGATGTATTTGAGTTAACATCCATTGAACCTGATACATACTTGGGGTGTTTTTGGTAAACAACAAGAGAAATAAAAAAAAAAAAAAATCCTAGTCGCCAACCCCTACCTTTGGCGTTGGGGTGTCGGAAATCCTTCTTGTTTTCTTCATTTTTTCTCCTCTTTGTTTCTAGTAGTAGTCACTCTCTCGATCTTGTTGAGAAGAGGTTTCAGTTCGTAGTTATGGTTGCTCTTTGCTTTGTCGATGAGAGTTTTTATGGTTGTGGTCATAGTTTGTTCATTCTCAAATTCTAGAATATCGATTATTGTTCAAATCTGAGGTGGTGGTTTTTGGAATTTGTACTCCAGCAAAAGATTGTGAGAAGAAAACTCAACACTCATAGTAGAGCTTCTTTGCTAAGGTTTGCAAAATTATCAGAGATTGGTGTAATATTTTCCTCGTGGAGTCTCTACATTAATTCTCGGGCTTGCAATGTTTTAGTTCTCCTGAGTAGGGTTTAGAGTTTAGGACTAAGGGTCATTCATGATTGAATAATCGTATTGTATTTTTGATGTGTTTGTAATTGTAGGGTTGTGTTGTTCTTTTGACATGTATAGCTTCTTGAGTTGTTTTAAAAGACACATTTAACATGTTTGTTGTATGTATGTCTTTGATCATGTTTAATGAAATTTCTTTCACTCAAAAAAAAGAGAGGGTGTTTTGGGTCATTGTAGGCACAAAAAGGACGTGCAACATTTTGATCAAGAGAGGTAGCCAATTATCGATTGAATTTCCAAATGAGGCACTATAGTCTATAGTGGGTCCTTGCGCGTCCATTTCCGTAGGTTAATAACTCAATAAATATATAATATCTTCTTTTCTTTAAAACAATAAATATGACTACAAAACATAGTTGTCCTCTAATTTATTCATATTATTTCCTTTTCCTATTTCCAAGACTTGTTGTCTTCTTATTTTTATTTATTTATTTGATTTAGGTTCTTACAAGGACAAAAAATTTAAGAAAAATAATATCTAGTTGAAGGCTTTGGTGGTGAGGAACCAACGGTGCAGAATGAAAGCTCAGAAGAGGGTCAGCAGTAACCTGTAGACCAATATCAGCCAACTTGCTTGATGTTGCCATCAGGGAAAGAAGGGCCAATTGGTGACGGCGACACCACCATTTCAACGGCACCAAGTTGTTGTTTTCAAATCTTTTTTGCGACTACAATTACTTCTAAACATTTAATTATGTCTTCATTTTGTGATTCCCATCAGATCTTTTCATCTTGTGTAGCACGATGTTGTTTATCGTTTTCGAAAATTTTATAATGTTTCAGAGTTTAGAAAACTATAAAATGTTTCAGAGTGTAGAAAACTCGTGAATTATTAGGGTTTGACATTCAATGAGCAATGTATGTGTGGTAAATAAATTTGGTAACTGCTTTATTGTTATAGTATCTTCATGATGAATGATTAGGTTTAAATTATTTGTTTTGACAACTGATTGTAACTTCTTTCATGGGAAAGTATAATGGGAGAACTTAAGTAGACTTGTTTGAAGGTGTGCAAATGAAATTATTCTTAAATTCTCATGCAATTATATCGAACACCTACTAACTTGATTGTCGGAGTGTTTTATTGCATGTACTCCTTTGCTCTCTCATTGATGGCAAACGAAGATGGTATCATGTTGCTTCTCAACATAATTACAAATTTATTTGTTGGAGAATTGAACTTTATTGTATGAACACTTATATATATCAGGTGGGAAAATAGAAAGGCATATTTTTAGCTATGCTTCCTGAAACTAAATTTTGATTTCACTTTGCCCTCTGAAACACAAAAGTCGCCACTTTGCTTCCTGAAACTTGATTAACTCGATTTTGGTCTCACTTTACCCCCTGAAACACAAAAGTTGCCACTTTGCTCTCTGAAACTCAAAAGCAACCGCTTTGCTCTCTAAAACTCGCTTTTAATCTCAATTTGTCTCCTGAAACACAAAAGTCGTAACATTTAAATTTCAGAAAGTAAAATGAAATTAAAATCAAGTTCTATGAATTGCACATAAAAATCAGTCATAAAGAAAATGTGAAAGTACATGAGTACAAGAGGAGATAATAATGTTAAAACTTAAAAGGCAAAAGATGTATACAATGAGGGAAAATGACCTCTCCGGATCCCTTTCTCCTAATTCATTAGATTAGGAAATCCGTGCCATTGAAATTTGATCAAACGGCTACAAACAGAAGTCCACTTTAAAAGTTATAATACCGTCAGCCATTTAATCAAATTTCAACGGCACGAATCTCCTGATTTGGTGGATTATAAGAAAATGATCTAAGGAGGATCCCTTCCTACTACAACGAGCCAGACTTCGTACGGATCTTATCGTCAGGCTATCATGTCAAATGCCATGGTGACAAGTTAAAATTTTGGCTTATTTGTAAGTGAATTCAGCATTATAAGGCAATAGTTTGAAAGTGACAACCACTGAGCTTCAATTTGTGATCCAAATTTTTATCTAGTTGCTCATAATCTTTCTTTCGAGGTATTTAAGGATCTGTTTGGTATTGTGTTAAAAAAAATTATAATTTCTCAAAACATTCTTTAAGAATGTATTTTAAAAACAATTTTTCTTAGGATTCAAAAACTTGTTTGGTATGAGATTTAAAATTGTTTTCAAATTTTAATAATTAAAAGAAAAGAAAAAAAATATCTTTCAACAACTCTCAGTTAATTCGGAAATTACTACATAGTTCAACTAGACAAACAAAGATATTTAAAGAGAATGTCGGAGGAGAGGTAGATTAGAGAAAGAGGGGAGGGAGAGAGCGAGGAGAGGAGAAAGAGAGATGAGAGTTAAGTAGCAGACAAAGGAGAGAAACAGGAGAGATTCCAAGGAGGGGATGAGCGAAAAAAAGTAGTGAGTGAAGAGATAATAGAGATACTTGTATGAGGAGGGAGGAGAGAGAAATTTGGAGGAGATTAAATACTAAGAGTAAGATAGGATAGAGAAAAAATTCCGGAGTGAGGAGATGAGAGAGATTTGGAGTTTAAAAACTTTAAAAACTCATTTTTTGTGTTTTTTAGAAGTATGTTAATTTTCAAGTTAGTTTTGAGTTCAATTTTTTAAAACAGTCATACCAAACAAGTATTCAAGTTGTAAAACTTAAAAAGTGTTTTTGAGTCTAAAAAATTAGATTCAAGTAGAATACCAAACATGTCTTAAATTTTCGTTTTTATTAAAAGCTGTCGTAATTAAATTTTGTTTCTAATAACTCACTGTATTGTTATTTTTTTTCTTCAATATATTTATAATAATGTCTTTTTTATTATAAGATACTGTAATAGAGCGATGGCGTTGTTTTAAATAAAAATAAAATTATATGAGTGTACCTATCTATAAATTAATAAACTAATGTTTAAAAAGAAGATTCTGATCAATTATCAATGGGTTAATCAAAATTTCACATTAATCATGGCTTTTTAGTGTGCGATTTCAAAGTCATTACCAACTTGTTGCCTCAACTAGTTTCTTGTATATATGATTAGATTAGATTAATCCCTCTGTTTTGATATTAGCCGTCCAGACCAGTCAAATTTTGCATTAAACAAATGAGAATTTGTACGAAATGTAGGGTCGGGCTGGCCCAGGTAACCCTAAACAGACTGTCACCAGATAATTGGCGCATGCGCAGTGCTGTTAATTTCAGGCACCACCAAGCTTTTACATGACAGAGGAATGATAAGAAAATTAAATTTTATAAATTAAATAATATAAAAGTTGATTAGATTATTACTTAAACGTTAATAAACGTGCTCATTTATTATTAGTAACACAAAATTTAGTTTAGAAATTTAATCTTCTAACATTACTATAAACGAAAAGTTTCCCACCATCAACCGCATGAAGGGATAAACCTCAATTGACTATCTTTTGGATTTATCTCTTTGGTTGATAAAGAAGAAACGTGTGTTTTGTTGAGAACAAATCAACGTTGATAGAAAAAGAGATTTTGTATGAACTTAGTAAGTTGGGTTATTTTTTATATTATCAACTAATTCTATGATAGAACTTTAACTTTCTTTATTGTATCAAAGTATATTGTCCAGCATGTAAAGTTCAACGGTCACACGTGCTTCATGTTACGATGTATGTGTTGTCCACGTATTAAGTTTCAAAATTTATCACACGGGCGTTAAGACTGAATCTCGCATCAACTAGGAGGATCTTGCTGGATTCATGTTTATATTGTGAACGTCCTATGATACTTATAAGATAAAGTACCATGCGTGGACTGGTGGACGCGATGACAACAAAATCATTGTTCAAAGTAAGAGTATCGTGATTTTATTTCAAAAAAGTACCGGTAGACAACCCTTTCATATAGTACCGTAATGTTGGTTCAATTAAGTAGCTTACAGCTTATACATGCATTAGACATTGAACCAATGCCTATATGAAGATGGACAGTCAAACAAGCAATATATGTAAAATAAATGTATCTTGCCCCTCTGTTTATTTCAAAGATACACCGAGTTACCTTCAAACCTTTCCTTTTCAGAAAATCTGGCACCTTGTGGCACGTTTCATTAATTAGGGCCGTCTTTGAGATTTTTGAAATTTTGTGTGAAATTTATACAAGGGCTATTTTATTAACACCTCACAATTTGTTGAATACACCCTATAATAAAAAATTATCTCTATAATTCCAATTTTACCATTACTTTTGTTGAATCCACCCCCAACTCCAAGAAAACAAAAATCTCATATTCCCATAGCCACTGAGCTCAACACCCCACTATCGCCAGTGGCTGAGTGTTCATATACTCGGTTTTATTTACACTAATCGCATGTTCTCAAAATCAAAACATTCATCCTTGTACTTATTATTATTATTATTATTATTATTCATTTCTTTGCTTGGGCATTCCGAATTGAACTTGGTATAGTTCTCAGATTGAGAATTAGACCCAATTTACAAAAGATTTGTGTAGTATTAGGGAGATATTTATCAAAAGCAAGTAGTAATAAACTCCTTACCCAATTTCGAGAAACATGTCCTACTAAGCCCATTATAGCAAAGAAGATAGAAAATGAGAAACCAGAAATCAATTGCCTGGATAATCGTCATTCTAAGCGATCTGTCATATGCAATCCTTGTGATGAGTAACATATTTCCAAACAAATTCACATTCAATTTGTCAAGGGAAAATGAAAGAGAAGCAACACACAATTTCAATTCATATGTTGACAGGAACCAATACATGCAAGAGAATAAGGGTCATTGGAAAACAATGTTCAGGCTGTAACTTGGCCTCTCCAAACGTTTGGTTGATTGGAGAGGACACAATAGAGTCAACCGCGAGGGGTGGTGGTGGGGTGAATGGATGTGCCATTTTTTGTTTTGTAGGGTGGGTGGATTTAACAAAAGCAAGTGTAAAGCTAGAATTATTGGGGAAAAAAAACAAATTTAATTGTGGGTTTTTCAATAAATTGTAGGGTGTTAATAAAATAACCCTTTTATAAAGGGGAACTTTAATGAAAAGATCTCGGTACTGTTCACTTTAACAAAAAACCACATTTTTACACTAAAAAGTCAATTCTGGTACTATTCACTTTACTCTTTATTTTGTCTTTATCGTTAAAACTCAAAGTTTTCAACCTTTTTTCATTAGTTTTCCTTAAAATGATCCATCTTTAAAATTGTTTTTCAAAAAACTTAGGATAATTTATTGATGTTAGAAAGCAATAACTTAAATCAAAATAAACCTTGGGACTTACTAATTGTAAGTTTGCAAATGTCATTAAATAATAGTAGAGAGAATTACAAACATAACCTTCACTGAATAATCAAAAGCAGTTTAATCTTAAACAACCAAACAATAATTTATTTTTCCAAATATCTCATTGTGCACTCAAAATTTTTATTTTTAGAGGAAAAAATTTACACTTATATAAGGAGTGCACAATGAGATTTTAAAGTGCTAATAAAAGTATTTTTTTTTAATATCTACATTTAAATAGGAAAAATTACACTTAGAGTATACTTTTAATACTTAATTTTATATTGAGACAACACTTTTTAAACATTTCAAAAATGGACAAAAGTTAATACATGTAAAAGATTACCTCCTTTCATGCTAGACAAGTTCCAGGTCATTACCTAAATGCCATCTGACTGATAGAGGAGGGTTTCCAATTCCACAACGCATTGTCAAGGAAAAGTGAAGCGCACTCACAAGAGCTAGAAGACTAGAACCAAGACAATGAGCATGAAGCCAAACAAAAAGACTGCTTGCAAATAAAAAACGCCAAGTAATTAGATGCTTATTTGAAACATAGTATTGAGAAAAAACCAAGATCCGGCCAGGATGAATGAACAAAATGTATTAGTTAATAAGATTTTATCATATACGTCAAAGCTCTCTCTCTCTCTCTCCCTCTGGTGAACTTAGACATGTTCATGTGGGTGACGGTGGAATGTCCAAGTTGGGTCACCGTGACAAGTTCGTCACAAACTTCCGTCTGCATAAGTTCAGAGACGCCGTACTGTTTACTGCTGATATGAACAATATGTAGCTTATTGTTTTCGTCTTAATATAGTTGGAATTATAAGCATTGTTGCTAAATAAATACACGAGCAACTAAAAGCACAACGATTCTTAATACCTTTTTTTTTTAATCTAAATAAATAAATAAAAGGTCTGGAATACATATCGTGATCTTGAGGGGGTATATATACTAATCCCAGAGAAAAAATCAACATAATCAATATTCATATTCACCGTACTAACAAATAAGAATCTTAAAATTGACGCGCTTAAATCAGGTTCTGACGACTTGTTTTGAAATGCATTTAAAATGTTTAAAATGCTTTCGAATCACAAAAAAACGCTTCCATGTTTGGCAAAAAAGTTAGAAGTGTTTCCGAATTCAAATAAGCACTTGTAATGCTTTCTGGACAAAACAACTGGATCGGTTTGTTTAACAGGCACCCAAAAATTAAGGTGAAGGGCAAGCAAAATGCCATCTTTCACACTTTTCCTCAGAAACTTGCATATGATTTGGGCATTTGGTATTTCCAAAATAGAAAACCAAATTCATAAAATGTAAGAGGGTTCAACGCAGCCTTTTCCTCCCATACTTGCTGCAAAGCAAACTCTATCTCTCACTGACTTGCACGGATTGGGCTATCTCTGAGACAAAACTGTGAAAGGGATGATTTCCCTCCAAGTGTTATTATTGACTTACTTCTAGAAGAATGTATAAGGCACTAAGAACTCTATGTAACACTTGTATTGCACCTTTTGATGAAATGAAACCAACTATCGTATCTTTTCCCAAAAAAAAAATTAAAAAAAAATAAAACGCTGCCTTTGCTAGACAAGACCATTTCTAATAATAACATGGGAAATTGGTGTGTATACCAAAAGATTAATTAGGTCATATATCTACAAAGGACATGCTTGATACATACGTCCCATTGGATCGCAAATTATCTTATGGGAGAGATTTTTTAGTGTGCACCAAGTGTCATAATACAAGTAGTTGGATATTTGAAAATTGAAATTTAACAATTGTATTATGACACTTGGTTCCTAGTACACTGAAACATTTATCATCTTATGGTTGTTAAAAATCGTCTCATTGCATTCAATTTACTCTATTCCCTTGTGAACTTTTGGGCTTTTGGCCTAAACATTTCCTTAGGATCCCAAACATGTTCAATTGCACCTCCAATCATATATGCCTTGTGTACCACGCAAAGCTTATGTGACCTATCAATAATTATATGCATCTATGATGGTAACGGGTTTCATTGCCACCAGCACTTTATATTAAAAGGAGCGATCATGTCACACGAAAGAGTGCTTGTAATTTGCAGTATTAGGCATCGATCCATGTGTTTTGAAGGTTATTGGAGAAGTTTGGTGGTGGCACAGGAGGTGTGGACCAAGCAGGCACTTCCTAGCAGCAAGGAAGAGGGAAATTTGACAATCATATGTACATATTGTGCTTTACCTTTATACCTAAAGGCTCAAACTGTAGTGCCTTTGGATATGGTACGTGCCCCAGATTGTTTTCTATATTAAGGACATGGCTACCCTACACACTCCACATGGTGCACGTGAATCTTTGATCGATGCTTTGATGTTTGATATGAAATCCTGCCAAGTTCGCTGCTAGCTAGAGTAAGCGCCTACCAAATGGCACTCTTAAAAATTTGATCGTTTTCATACTACTTATCAAACATCATATGGTTCTATTGGTATAGTCTTAGGTACCAAATGAAATACGTTATATATAATGACTGGTTATCCTACTCATTGTATTGAGGCTTTTATGATTAAACTTCACATCATCTATGTCAATAGGTAGTAATATGCAAGTTGGAGATCATATAAACATGATTAGTAGCTAGTGAGTCACTAGCCCTTCTCCTTGAAATCTTGACTATAATATTAGCAGTGATAAAAACAAACACTTCATAATCCTAATAGGTAACTGTAAACAATACTTTTAACGTGTTTGTAAGTAAATTCTTCTGCTTTTGGAGAAATTTTTCATTATGACAGGAACATGGGTGATACACCACTTGTTTTTATGTAAGTGGTGGGAAATTTCATTTTTTAAGTTATTAACTTTTTAACAAATCTCACCATTTGTATAGTGACACGTGGTGTACCACCCTGTATGTCGGTTACATTGAAAAATCTCTCCTGCTTTTGGAACTTATAATTTTTCTTAAAGAAAATAAAGGGAAATCTAATGCTTACAAGTGCATTCAAACTTTAGAAACAGGAAGTTAGGGTGGACCAAACGAAGGATATTGGTTGAAAATTGATATGTCGTAATTAACACGCATGTGGTTCCATGAAAAACGTTGCGAGAAGGAACGGTGGTGCATGAAAGGAATATCTCCTAGGGTTTCTTATCTGGCCTTCCAAGTTGTAAAGGAAGAATTAATGAAGAGGTAGAAGGGTTCGTCGAGACTCGACAGAGGGGCCTTCAAATTCCAATCCACATGGGTTTCTAATTTCTATATAGTTTGGACAAAGACATGTAGCCAATGCCACGGTAATCTTCTTATCTCTTCATCTACTCTCTCGACACCTCTCCCACCCCAAAAAGGCAATTGATAGTTCCATCGCTCCCTTTCCAAGCTAGTTTTTGTTTCCATTTCCATTTCCATTGCTGAATAATTACTATCAATCTGTTCAAACTTCACAAAATAAGCAAAATAGTATTGATACTCAAGCTTCACAAATAAGCAAAATTATACTGACAGTAGCAGATTTGGGCTTAGTCCCCTTTACACCCAAATCCACTCTCCCTCTCCGTGATTTAGATATATTTAGTGTATATCGCTTGTATAAAAAAAAATACTGGTATTCAAGCATTGAGAAGAGGACTAGCTCTGTGCCTATGCCTTTTTTTTTCCTTAGAATTAAAGAACTATATACACACACACACACACACACACATATGTCCATACTTTTGTAAGCTAAGGTTTTTGAGAAATTAGTTCATGATTTTATCTCATTTATCTATGTTTTCGGTGCATACATTGTTATGGGATGTGTCATATGTTTACATATCAGTATATATGTGGGTTGGTGTATTTACTTCAATACTTTTATAATTAATCCTCATCAACCTTTGGATGTGCCTTTATATAAATACATGGACACCTTTCATTTTTTTTGTACGTTGTTTTTCCTCAAAGATGAGTTCTACGTACCATTTCAGGGTAAGAGTATGTTTTTGTCTCCATTTTTGATAGGGGAGTGTATGAGTACTAAAGTCTCACATACCTTTTTATCAAGTTTAGTTAGTTAATTAGAGTAGTGTTCTTCATTTTCTACACACAGAATTTGAAACTCCCTTTCTTCGCAGTTTAAGTTGAGTACAAGCCCTCTTGTTTGTCAAAACTAAAATAAAACTATACCATAAGTTAAACATGCGTGTCTTATGTACGGAGCCAACAAGGGACATTAGGTAAGCCTAGAACGATGTAAAGCAGATTAGTAGGCCATGCACAAGCAAAGGATAACAAACATAATCCGACAAATAGCCCGAACTTTTACTTAAAAAGTAAAAAAGAGTCAAAGACGTGTGGATCCCCGTCGTTCCTAAAAGGTTCATCGTTGACATGAAGTTATGCTTAAATTGATAAGGTGTGAGAGGACGATGGTTAATCTTGAGATCTGTACATGGAATGATTAGTTATTGGTTAATTAATTATATCATGTGCACTAATGAAGCTTTGCCTGTCGAACTATTTTCGTCAAGCACGAACTTCTGTAAAAACCAAAACGTTGATCGTTTTTACCCGACAAACATTAGTTTTCCACCAGGTAATGGTTGTTTCCCCAACGAAATACTGTTAATTTCTGGTAGTGACTACTTGTGCATGTATGGTTGTTGTGTCAAGGGAGAGGATATTTTGGTAATATGATGCATGCGAAGTGCATGCAGAAATATCTCTATCAACGCGAAGAACTGATCCCTTTCGACATGCAAGTGGTCGCTTTCGCGGGGAAGGGCCCATTTTTAAGTTGGATAGTTGATATGATTTCCGACCTCATCGAGCCCTTTACTTGAAACCAGCCATTCAAGTCCATACAAAATGTATATCGCCAAATAAAATATTAAAATAATAAATAAATATTTTCATGCAAAGGGGCCGAGGACTCGAGGAGATACGATGTTAAAGTGGCCCTGTGGATCATTTAAATATTTGATGCCCAAGTTTTCTTTGGTTGTGATTGGATATGCAGATGCTAGGGTTTATCGTCTACCTCGAATGAAATCCAAATTTAGTCATCTGACTCGCTACTTTGGTGAATAAGTTAATAAGGACGACGGTGAATCGATCAGTAGGGTTTCTGAAAATAGAATCATTCTAGCTCGTTTATGATTTTCATGGCTTTCAACTTGCAGATGCATATTTGGTTGTCCAAAATATGTTTGGGTGATATTGCGTGAATGGAGCCTACAAAACCCTAGGCACGAAAAATACCAAGTAAGGTGAGAGAGGTGTTTACATAAGAAAGCTAAACATCTCTCCTAAAAAAGCCCTCCCCAGTTTGTAGAATCGACACTACTAAGCACAACGAAATAAAAAAGGAAAGACTTTGGATGCGGTCTCTAACTATCAATATTTTTTTACTGAAGCCTTGTTGGTTTCCAATTTTTGATCGAAATCTTCGAAATTAATGTGATAATTTATTTATATGTATGTTACTATATTTTTTTAATTAAAAATTGAAATTTATAATTGTTTATATTAATGAGATTTTAAATAAAAACTCATAATTTGTGGGATTAAAAATATTATTGTGTGTGTGTGTGTGTGTGTGTAAACATGGGTACATTCATCAAAATTAACAAAAAAAATTATTGTACCAAAACATGGGTACATTCTTCAAAACCACACAAAAAAAGTAATAGATGTTAGGCTTAATAACATTAGTAATTTTTTTTGGCATGGATACATTCTCAAATCAAAAGAAAAGAACATACCCATATAAATTTAAAAATGGATTAGAGAAAAATTGGATAGATTTTATATTAAAAAAAAAGTACATTTTACATATAACAAATTGGTATAATTAAGGATGGGTACATTTTAAGATTAAAAATTTTGAAAAAAAATTACATGAATGGGTGCATATAAGATTAAAAATTTGAAAACATTTTATAAAAAGCTAATGGGTGCAAACTTATTCTAATTTTTTATTTATTTTGGAAATGTTTTGAATTGAAAATTAGTTAGGAGTTTAATAAGGGTGTGAGTATTAAAATCCTAAATCAATTATTAATTTTTATGTTAAAAAATTATGTAACTGATATGAAAATTCATCATTACATTAATGTTAGGGACTTGAATCAAAATTTGAAAACTAATAAGGTTTCAGTTAATGAACATTAGTAACTAGGGACCGGATACTAATTTTTCCTAAAAAAATAAGCCATGCTCAAGACTAGTCAAAACATTTAATCAGAATATATAACGATATTGCAATAACCTAGCTAATTCGTATGAATAAACACGTACCTGCAGAAGTAGATATGATGAATGCCTGCAGAGTTTGGCCTTCTATTCTCTAAGTTTCGACAGAGTTCTACTCTCAATAGGACGAGTACATAATGAACAGATTAAGCCGAGAAGAGAGGCCAAGACATGTTTTAATTAGATTATAACTGCTCCTCCTATCATGGCAGCAGTTATAACTTCCCTTTATTTCAAAATTGAGTTCATTAGATTTCCTTCCATAATGTTCAATAGTAGTTTAAACATTATTAAGTCTAATAGCAAGTCCATTCAATTTTTTTTTCTTGGTCAAACTAAGTTACTTCCATTAAATAAAAAGACTAGTACAAGGAAAAGAGAGCCCAATACACAACCTACAACCTAAATACTGTCCAACAGGAAAAAGCAAATGCAATATAAAATCCCAAAAGGACCTAATTGAAAAACAACAAAAACCCGAAAATTAAAGAAGAAACCAGCGGCCACCACCAAATCTGACGCGCCTCCATCGCAAGGCCACCACCACTTATAAGTCGACATATATCCTTAAGTGATAGATTGATCTTACTTACTCACCTTATGAAAAACTCTTACACTAAAAAGTTGATTTACCTACCATTACTCTTAATTGAAGATCAAGATTTGTACACTTTTTTGAACTTCTATTGAGATTCTCTGGACAAATTGTTGCATTCTCGTCAAATATATGAATGCAGAAAGTATTACATACTTTGGTCTTAATTCCAAAACACCACAAGACGTACTTTGAGTGGGCGTGAGTTGTGATACACTAAGGACAGTTATTAGTGTTGAATTATAACCCCATAAATTAAACCATAAATGATAAATGCTACAATTTTTTGGTGGCCTGGCGTCACTGCAGTGTACCCATTATTCAAATAGACATGAAATTAACACCTTATATGCTTTTCTTACTTGATAGAAGAACAATTAAGGACCACATTGCAGTGCCCTACCCTACTGTTATTGACCATGAGGCTACAATATACTCATTAAAACCATACATTATCTTCCATATACTAAACATATTTTACATACGGCCACCAGCCACCGGTCACAATCATATCTTGTATGACCAAGTCCCGTGGATGACGATAATCTTGCACACAGAGTCAATTAATGGTAGGCCTTAACCAACAATACTTGATGCATCAATTTTTTGTCAAACCTAAGGGGACTTGTTGATAATGAATCTTATATTAATTGGAGTAGGAATTTTACATGGGCTTGTAAGTAAGTTCGGCTACTTTCTATGTTAACAATTAATTTTCTGATGGAACCCCAACTTTTTTCAAACCCGTTACAATACACACAACAATGCAACTGGCGTGAAACGATGCTGGACTATTGATAGTGTTGATCCATCAATGCGACAATGATTTATTTATCCATGTCTCAACAGTTCTGTTCGGGTAAGATTCATCCCTCGCATAACTCCCCTTGTCTTGCCTTGTCTGGCAAGGTTTGTTGCTTGGTCTTCTGCAAGATATGTTTATTGTTAGTTGAATGGTGCCTTTGTGGGGCCTTTATTAGGCCCTAAGGCTCACAATCAATACTAACATGGATTTGAGCATGTATTGTTTATTGGATTGTTTGATTAGATGATTTCTTGCTCTACAAGTCACTATGACTTCTTGTAATAACTGGAATGTTCGCAGATCGGTTAAGTCTATATTAAGTTCTTTTCTTTGCCTTTTGATCAGGACTTTCATTTATAATATCATGTGTTCATTCACTCAAGGTCATTTTCATTAATTCCTTAATTATTAGTTTAGGTAGATGGCTAGGAAGCAAGAGCAGTTAGTTTAACAGGATTAAGTATAACTAAAACTTGAATAGACTTAGTTAAAATTGACATAAGGTTTAATGGAAGATGCAGAAATAACAGATCTATTCTACATAAAATACAAATAAAGGAGATTCGAGCAAGATTACAACATTGCAGGCAAGGTTTTTCTTCTTGTAGACGCATCTCCTTGTATTCAATAGTGATTGAAAACTTGGAAAAGTAAATACAAACAAGATTTACTAAAGGGATTCGATGCTACAACAAAGGGAATGGTAGCAGAGCTTCTAAAACTAGACAAAAGAGAATTTTCTATGGTGGACCTGTGATTTTGAAAGGGACAAGGGATCAACAAACTAAAGCTTTTATGTCTTTGGGAAAAATGAGAATTGCTTGATTGATTGATTGAAAGTTATTTCTTGTGTCCTCCATGGCTTTTATAGACTTTCAAGCCTGATTGTCCAAGCCTTCCCTGTTGGTGAGGGCTTCCAGAGCACGGTGAGTCACCCTTACCATTTGTTAATTACCTACCAATGCCACAGAAAAATACTTTTTTGCTGAGAGTGAGCTGCCCTCTGTCCTTTGTCACATCTCACATAGGCTTGCTGCCTATTCCTTGGTAAAAAATGATTTTAAATTCTTATTGGGCTGCCAACTGTCTACGCCCAACCTCTTTCTGTTTTTCGCATCTCTGGACTTTTAATCGCACCAAGTCCATCATTAAATATCCATCCAAACAAATACAACGATGGGATGAAAGATGAAATGGAAATGGATACAAAGACATCAACCGTTGAACAATAACGTAGCGATGATCTATCGATCCAGATCTCAATAATTTCACATTTGAAAAAAATATCAAAATCCCAAATTTCATTGTGTTTTGGGGGAAGAGAGAGGCATGGCGCTGATGATGAACTCCGACCAATGCACTGGGGTTTTCCTTGGTTTGATAGTTTTTATTTATTTACTTCTTGGATCAGGCTTTGGGTTTTTGGTTTAAAAAATGGGTACTTTCAACCCGATCGGACAGTAAACATGTGTTTCGATAAAAACTTAGAGTCTTGTGCATAACTGGAGTCTACACAGATCAATCGGCTCAGTGCCCAAATTGTTTTCAGGGAACAGTCTCGGTGCTTGTTTTCCATTTGGGCTTGCTATGAAAGTTATTTTTCACTAAAATAATTATGCCGATTGTTAAAAGAAAAACCACATGTCGAATCGTTAGCAGCCCTAAACTATCTTCAATCACATTTGTTGGAACTGAACTCAACGAAATCATGGCCATCATATACAGTTGAAAAGGTTTATACATTGATTTGATGACCATGATCTCATTGAGTTCACTTCGTAAGCTCAAGGATTTGTCCAAGAATACACTCTTTTGACTCTATTAACTCCATTTAATATGCTCTTTTTTTTTTTCAATCATATAGACAAATGAGATCGATCATATAAAATTTGAAACTGTAGTCTAAGGGCATGGATCCAACCACCAATATTAGAGCAGGCTGAGCCTTCTAGGTGAGAAGAATAGTGAGTTTAGGAATTTTTCCAATTTGGAATCGACTAGAGTCTAGAGCGTAACCCTTGTTCCATGTTCGTCGAAGACAACGGATTCTTGATTAGGCTGCCTGTATAGAACAATTCTCACTATGTAGAGGTCGAGCTATGAAGGGACTAGGATGGTTCCAGGCCTATCTTGACATTTTTTTTTTCGTGCATAAAAGTTTAGTGTTATGCTTATGACTTTCAAAACCTTTTTCGTAAGCTCAGAGCTCCAATCTGACGTTTTCACTTTAATTTCTTTCATTGGGTTTGATTTGAGGTCGGTGACTCTAATGGAGTTCAAGCAATCCGTTGCTTGTGAGCTTTGAGGAGGAGGGAGAGAGAAAGAATGTCGGAAATGCTTGGGGTTTAGGTTTAAATAAAAGGATGATGAGTACGACATCATACTAGACCTACACGACAGTGGTCGGTTGCTCACCCCATAGTAGAGTAATTTTCGTGAGATCGAAAAAGCGTTTCAGATTGAGACTTTTCGCCCCTTCTAGGTTAAAATTTTGGCTCAGCCACTATCACTACTATAAATCATTGTTAAGTCAAGCAAGACCAAAATACAATACGTTTCATAATCATAAGATTGGTAAGACATGACACGTGATCAACTGCTTGATCCAAGATTTTCCTACTAAAAACACCATAAATATCGGAGGATATGTGTATCTAAACTATCTATTAATAGAATCCTCTTTATCAACCAAAAGATGATAAAAAGACTATTTAGTCTTCTATCACCGAAAAAATATAATGGGCAATAAAATAATTTCACAAAATCAAATTTGCTGTTTTTTAT
Organism: Pyrus communis; assembly: GCF_963583255.1. Classification (NCBI taxonomy): domain Eukaryota; kingdom Viridiplantae; phylum Streptophyta; class Magnoliopsida; order Rosales; family Rosaceae; genus Pyrus; species Pyrus communis. Next base: position 4,903,117 of record NC_084816.1, on the reverse strand, counting down.
TAAAACCTCATCTACACGTGATTTTAGTATATATCCAATAAAATAAAATAAAAATAAAAAACAAAAAACTCTCCCCCGACTTCTACGTTCTCTATCTTCCTTCTCTTTTCCATTAAAAAAAACGAAAAAAAAAAAAAATATTCACACACAAAATATGTAGGCGTATGCTAGTATTTTGTTAGATCCCACATCACCCAGGGGAGTGGATCCTCTATGCCTTAAATGTACATGCCCATCTCTATATAGCATGAGGCACTGGCTTCGGATTTCATTAGAACTCTGAAACGCTTTTTCGATCTCACTGGTTTCTCATGTAAGTTCCCAGAAACAAAACCGTAAGGGTGTGATTGAGGCCCAAAGCGGATAATATCGTGTTACAGCGGAATCGAGCCCGAAATGTGGTGGAGCCCAGTTCGAGATGTGACATATTTAGTACTCCAAGATTTGAAAACCAACACCTTAACCTTAGCTCACCTTAACCTTAGCTCACCTTAATGGGCCTTAATCTCACAACTGTCCCGCGCCCTGATTTAGCAACCGCGCGCGCCAGCGCGCCAAACTCAATTTTTGTTCCCGCTAAAAATGTCAGCTTTATCAACATCTTCCACCCGTTTCTTCCCGCGTGTTCGAAACCTCGCCCGCCTGCACGCCATTTCCATTGTCTCCCAACACAATGCCTGCCATCGCCAAACGCAGCCTCGAGCTCAATGACGACAGCATGCCCGTCCAATGGGAGAGTACGCCCGATGCTGTCAGATCCGCCGGAGATTCGACACCTCCGAGGCGGAGGCTCAGATCCAACTCGTCGCCAATGAAGCTGAGCCCGATCTCCAAGCCCATGAAATTGGAATCGCCCCGAAAGCGGCTAAGTGCTTGCGCCAACACTCAGGCAAATGTGAGATTTGATTTGATGTTGAGATGTTGAAACCCCGAAGTAAATTTTCGAGGCTGTTTAAGTTGTCGATTTAATTTCGTTGATTAATTTGGAATCAATTTCAGGGAATTGAGAAGTATTTCACCCAGAAGAAGGTTCAGACTTTGTGCAAACCAGTCGAAAAATCAGTTGAGAAACTGAAATGGAATCCGAAAGGTGAGTATGTTTCAAGCGAATCGGCAAATTGGCAAATTGTTTGTTTGGTATTTAAATTGGCAAATTGATTTGGTTGGATTTGTAGATGGCAAGAAAATCAGCGAGGTGAAGGAGGCATTGCATGTTTCAACCGTGCCGCCAACTGTTTCATGCCGGGAAGATGAGCAGAAGAGGGTTTTGGAGTTCTTGAAGCAATGCATAGAGCAAGAGAAGGCTGCGAGTTTGTACGTGTGTGGGTGTCCTGGGACCGGAAAATCGCTGTCCATTGAGAAAGTGAAGCAGGCTTTGGTTGATTGGGCAGGAGAGGTGAGCTAATTGCACCTCAATGATATTATGTGCTTAATTGTACAAATATTGTAGAACCTTTAAAATGTAAATGATTAATTGCCATGTCCGAAAAATGTGTTACTTCGATACAAAGTGTTAATTAACACTGGGAATTGTTCTTATTGCCAGGCCGGATTTGAGGAACCGGATGTGTTGGCTTTGAATTGTTCTTCTCTAACAAAGACTTCCGATATTTTCACTAAGGTAACGACTCTCGAAAGCTTATTCTGTTGTTGGTTGCAAGTTATAACAGATGATGGGCTCACATTTGGTTTGCATTGGCAGATACTTGGTAAAGACCAACCGCCGAAGAAAGTTAAAAGCAAAACCTCATCCCTGCAGCTTCTACAAAATTTGTACTCCCAGAAGCCTTCGTCTTCTAGAAGGAAGATGACGTAAGTAATTTATCCTCGTTCAAACACAAGCTGTGTGCAACGTTTGACGGCCACATAAACACGCGTTGGTCTCATCTTAGTACTTTGGATGTAATAAAGAGTGGTTATACTGAAATGGTTCCTATTTTATCAGGCTGGTAATAGCTGATGAATTGGACTTCCTAATTACTAAAGACGGGGCGGTGCTTCATGATCTTTTTATGCTCACAACGTACCAATTTTCGAGATGTATACTCATAGGTACTGAATGTAGTTGATATAAAGTAAGGTCAATTGAAAATTTGTAGTTATATGTGAAGGCTTCATATTATATATGGTTTTGCAGGAGTGGCAAATGCCATAGACCTAGCCGATCGTTTTCTTCCAAGACTTCAGTCACTAAATTGTGAGTTGAATAGCTTTTGTTACCTCGTTTTTGTTCAATGAGAAGCTGGACTGTATTTCCGGTGTAGTATTTACCAACAACTAGTATGCTTACAAATTATATTCATGTTCTAGGCAAACCTATCGTTATTACTTTTCGGGCGTACTCTTATGGCCAGATTCTTAGGATTCTTCAGCAGAGGCTAATAGTAAGTTTGGGCCTTTCGTTCATGAAGTAATCGTGAGCATGAATTAGGAATATTTTTGTTCTCCCTTGCTGTGGACTAATCAAATAAAAGTTGTTCTCTCTTATTGTCTCAGTATATTTACCGAGTACTAACAGTTATTGTGTTCCAACAGACACTTCCTTACACCGTCTTTCAACCACCAGCATTGGAACTTTGTGCCAGAGTGAGTTTGCTATTGTTATCATATTTTCCGGAAGATCGTTAATTATTTAGATGTTGTCAATCTTTATATTACATGCATATAGGCTGAGTACTTACTATGAAAAATGGCAGAAAGTTGCGGCTGCATCTGGAGATATGAGGAAAGCACTTTGTATTTGCAGGTTAGTTTTGCCGAGTCACATCATAAATTCTACAAAAGGTGTTTGAATTTGACCATTCTGGTTAATTGGAGTAGACATGGGCTGTGCAATTGTAATGGTGCAAGTTAAGAACAAGCACTTTAGATTCATCAATGTATCCGAAAATGTAAATGCCTTGTAAAGTTACGAGTCATATTAATGTCAGAAACTACATCTATATATGTCTAGCGACTTTTGACTGTTTCGTAGGAGCTTTGCGTGGGATTATGAGCCTAACTGTTCCTAACTGTTTTCCAGGAGTGCAATTGAGATTCTGGAAGCTGAGGTGAAAGAATCTACTGATAACTTGAATTCATCACCAGTAGTGGACGCATTCGTTGAGCAGCAGACGGCTCCTGCTCCAGCTCCTGTTGGGAAAAAACAGGAGATTGATGTTGTAAGTGATCACCCTGGTCCCCACATGCTTCAGAACTTATCCGAATCAGCAAACTAACAGATGTGACGCATTCATTTCAGTTCATTCATACATTCCTGCAACAAGATTTCACAAATTTTGCAGTTCCATTATCTTTATTTGATTCATTTTTTTAACTCCAAAAGTTTCAAGTAAACACTTTCAATTGTGAAAAAACCTAAAAGTTTCATAATGCGTACTTCATTTTTTTGAACTATTTACGTTCTAAATTTTCACTTATGTGTGGTGCAGGTGACAATTGGTCATATGGCTTCTGCTTTGTCAAAGACATTCAAATCACCAGTAGTGGACACCATACAAAGTCTTCCGCAACATCAACAGGTAACCCTTTTTCTAGTGACTTGTAGATGTTGAATGTAGGCTATGGGCTTTTTAAGTATTCCAATAGTTCCGAGCCATGAAGCGAACTTAAAGATTGGCATCCTATCATTAATTTTAATGCAAGTGTCCTATTTCACCACAGATTATACTGTGCTCTGCCGTGAGGCTTTTCCGTGGAAAAAAGAAGGATTCAACTGTAGCACAGGTATGTTTCCTTTCCATTGTTTGATGATAAACGATAACAGTAGCATGTAAAATTTACGTTACTGATTTCTGTATTTTTCACATATTTGCAGCTAAATAAATCTTATATAGACATCTGCAAATCAACACTAATCCCACCAGTCGGAATTTTCGAATTTTCAAGTATGTGCAGAGTGCTAAATGACCAGGTAAGAAAATACGTCTATTAGTATAACATCCTTGTATTGGCGTTCCCCGAGAATATGCTATTAGATTTGAATGCGAATTTACAACTTGGTAACGGAGAAACAAGTTAGTTACTGAGGCATAATCTACGTGCAGGGGCTCCTGAAATTGGGCGGTCAATCTCGAGATGAAAAACTTAAAAGAGTGACAATGAATGCAGCAGATGAAGCAGACATCACTTTTGCATTACAGGTGAGGACACAATATATCCAAGCCTCTTATAACTCTGCTTTTCCTTTATGTTATATTCTTGTAATTTCTTTCAGCTTGTTGATGATTACCTCTTTATGTTTGAACAGGGAATTCGTTTCTTTCGGAACTGTCTTCAGTAGTTACGTTCAAAGAATATGCACTCCAGATTTTTCTTATGCTTAATACTTGCGGCTCTGATTTCGCACCTGCTTCAAAATTCAAATACAAGGTCTGAAACCTTCCTTTTTACAAGTTTCTCGAAATACAATGCCTTGAATACGAATTGCGCATCTCATATTTGGAACTGAATTCTTCAACCATAAAAAACGAACACATTAGCATAGGGTTAGCAACATGCTGGTAAACAGATTATCCATTGCACAGTTGAAATCGGAGTCCTGTGAAAACTTTCCTGCAGATAATTTGTGTGCTAAAGTTACTATACCTTGGAATCCAAGTATTGACCATTTACTCATCAATATTTATCTTGCCAGTTTCCGTCACAGGTTGCTTTATATCTTATAGTTTCATATTACTGTCTGAATGCAGATTTCCGACTACGAGAAGCATCTAATTTCAGACCGGTTTCCGCCTTGTTCAATTTTGCCATTTCATTCTTTAAAAAGATGACAGAACAAAACAACAGAGAAAAGTTGTTGAATTAGTTTATGTTATACATGTAATACAGAAGATGTAACTTATTTTGTATAAACATAAGAATGTAACTTTGTCATTGCTCTTTGTTTTAATACGTTCTTCTTTCTTAAAACATAATAACGTTTATTTATTTACATGCTTTTACTACAAAGGTTTAGGTTGGGTACATAGACGTTTCTCTGACACTCGGAAAGCAGGGAGCTTTGTTTGCTTTTAGGGTTGTCCTTTTGCTACAAAGATATATATGGATATTACTAGGATCAACATTTATCACAAAACCACAAAAAAAAGTTTTTATCCAACAAGAGTGTTCCTGATGGAACGAAGTTCAGATTCAGCATCACCGATATTCTTTAGCCGAATTGTAGGGGATTCAACAGAACAAGCGATTCCAAGTCTAAATATCGAACTCAAGCACGCCTCAGTTTTTGGAACTCCCATGCTGCACTGATCGGTGCCTCCTTGAAGAAGTGGTGCATCCACAATCTCGGTCACATGCTCAGGGATAGCCATCTTGACAAAATTATGGAGGTTCAAGTTGTTGCTAAACATGTCATCAGTGGGTTTCTTCCCTGTGAACATCTCCAGCAGTAGAATGCCAAAGCTGTAGACATCTCCATTTGTCGACGCCTCGCTTCCCATTCCATACTCTACATATATTGGTAAATATAAGAAAATAATACTGTGACCACAACCGTAAATAAATAGCTTTGCTTGTATTGTGCATATGGGATGAGGATATGTACCTGGAGCAACATAACCAACCGTTCCTCTTATACCGATGGAACTTGTCTGAATCTGATTTTCTGAAACATTACTTGGCAATTGTGAGAGAAACCGTGCTAATCCAAAGTCCGAAACATGTCCAGTCAACTCGGTGTTCAAAAGAACATTGCTTGGCTTGAGATCACAATGAACGATTGGTGTTTCGCAATGATTATGAAGATAATCCATTGCACAAGCAACATCAATTACAATGTCGAGCCTCTGAAGAAGGTTTAAATTCTTGGATGCATGATCTCTTACCTCTTCAATTCCAGTAGGCGGATGCAGCCAATCTTCTAAGCTTCCGTTGTCCATGTACTCATAAACCAAAGCTTTGAAGTCGTTACCATGAAAATCAACACTTGAACATGCAGTTATAATCTTAACAAGATTTCGATGCCTGATATTTCTCAAAGCCTCACATTCTGATATGAAACTCCTCGATGCTCCATGGCGTAACAAGTTAAACACCTTCACTGCAACAAGGTGGCCTTTATCAACATCATCGTCATTGTCACCAAGAAGTCCTTTGTACACAGACCCGAAACTACCCACACCCACCAAATTAGCCGAAGAGAACCCGTCAGTAGCTTTCAGGAGAGTAGCATATGATACTTGTAAGAATGAGCTCTCTGAAGTAGTCAACGGAGTTTGTTTCCTTTTCTTTCTTGACAAGCAAACAAAGATACAAGACAACACCATGACTAGAAGAGCAATCCCGGTTGCTAAAATTAACTTTTCCAAGCTACGAGATAATCCTCCTTTCTTAAACTCTTTGGACTTGCACTTGGGCAGCTGGAGAATAGCAATACCGCCGCAAAGCCTGGTGTTGCCAGCTATTGAAATCGCACTTGCATTCTTGAAAATACCTCCAGTTGGTACTGCTCCCCAAAACTCATTGAACGATAGGTTTAGATTCTTTATCAAGATAAAACTGCCTAAAAACTTTGGAATTTCACCTGACAAGTTGTTGCGAGAAAGGTCTAAAGAATCAAGCGCTCTCAACGAACCCATTGATGAAGGAATGGGGCCCTGAAAGATGTTGCCTTGCAAGTTTAGGATACCTAAACTCACACAGCTACCAAGGCTAGGAGGAAGTTGTCCGGATAACATGTTATCAGAAACGTCCAGCAGAGTCAGACTATTCGAGTTTCCAACCTTTATGGGCAGTGGACCGGTGAGGTGGTTTGCTGACAGTCTCAAAGAAATTGACGAGGGAAGGCCAATAACTTGTTGGGGTATTGCGCCACTGAGGTTATTATCTGAAAGATCCAACCGTTGCAGCTGTTGGCATTTCCCTAGGGTTGAAGGGATGATGCCCTGAAGATTATTACTATAGAACAAGAGTATGTTTAACATGGTTAAATTTCCTAAGGAGGACGGAATACTGCCCGATAATTTGGTTTCAGAAATATCTAGTTCTACTAGCCTTGAAAGCTTTCCTATGTCAGTCGGGATGCTACTCGAGAATCTATTACTCGACATAGCCAACGATTCCAAGTTGATCAGATTCCCTATGCCAGCCGGGATGCTTCCATGGAGCGGGTTCTCGGATAACCAAAACTTTTGAAGCTTGATTGAGAGATTAGAGATTGATACCGGCAATGTCCCTCCAAAGTTGTTAGTATTTATCAACAACAACTCTAACTCTGTGGCATTGTTCAAATCTGACAGAAAACGCATGTCACCGTCGGCGCCACTTCCGAAGTGATTATATTGAATGTTGAATCTCACAAGCTTATGAAGCTTCTCAAAATTCGGCAGCGGTCCGATTAGGTTGTTTACTGCAACGTGAAATGCCGTTACACTAGTGCAATTGGACATTGAGAGAGGAATTGATCCGGAAAATTGATTGCCGGCAAGGTTAAAGATTTGGAGATTAGGGAGAGTTTTATCCAAATCTGAGGGAATACTCCCTTGAATTTGGTTATTTACGACGGAAAAAGTAGTAACAGCAGAGAGGTTATAGATAGAGGGAGGGATTGTACCAGACAACTTATTAAAGCCCAATGAAAAAAATGTTAATTGTTTCAATCTGCCAAGAGAACTTGGGATATCTCCGACCAAGTTATTCCTGTAGACACTAAGGGCCTCGAGAGATGAAAGGTTCCCCAAAGACGGAGGGATCTCTCCGGTTAAATTATTTACGTCTACAACAAATGATCCAAGCTTCGGCAACGCGCCGAGTTCCAAAGGAATTTTGCCCACCAGCTTGTTGTTACGTAAATCTATAGTGTTGAGGCTGAAGCAATGAGAAATATTGTCAGGAATGTGACCAGTAAATGAGTTATTATATAGACTCAGTACCTCCAGTCTACGCAAGTTCCCGATTTCGGGAGGAATTTCATGACCAAATCTGTTGCTGTCCAGCACCAACTCCCTTAGGAAACTTAGGTTTCCAACGTGTGGCGATAGGGATCCCGCTAGGTTTTGAGATAGTAGGCTCAGCTTTGTGACCCTTTGGCGATGTCGTCGACCGCATGTGATGCCCGGCCATGTGCAGAAGTGAACGGAACCGTTCCAAGAGCTCATGATCTGATGAGAGTCGTCCGTTATTTGAGCTTTGATGGCTAGCAACGCCAGCCTATCCGTCTCATTCCCTCCCGGCCTCGGTTGCATGGAGCTCCAACAGCAAACGAAGAACACTGCACTGAAAAGTGAGTACATTAGAATCAATTTCACAAGCAAAACCCTCATTTTTTGAATTGGGTTTGTGAGGTTGGTTGTTTGTGTTTGTGTTTGAGACAAACCATACTTATAACGTTGTCAGTTATGGCCTTATGGGTGTGTAGTAGTTACATGTTATCAATCTGCAATAAATTACAAAACTTAGTCATTTGAGGCGGCCATTGCTGCAGCCATAGAAATTGGAAGGTGGTGGGGGATTCATTCTCAAAATCAACTAGACTTGATGTACCGGACCGTGTTTCTAACACACTAAAAAAACCTCTTTTATAACTTATAACGTTGTAAATTATGGCTCTTATGAGTGTGTAGTTGTTGCATGTTATAAATACGCAATAAATTAATGTTGTAAATTATGGCCCTTATGAGTGTGCCCTTATGAGTGTGTAGTTGTTGCATGTTATAAATACGCAATAAATTAATGTTGTAAATTATGGCCATCTTGAGTGTGTAGTTGTTGCATGTGATAAATACGCAATAAATTACTAAACCCTAGTCATTCAACACGGCCATTGCTGCAGCCATGGAAATTTGAAGGTGGTGAGGGATTCATTCCCAATCAACTACATTTGGTGTACTGGGCTGTTTCTAACATATTAAAAAATTTCTCCTATAACTTTACGTTGACAATTATGATCCTTATGGGTGTGTAGTAGTTGCATGTTATAAATACGCAATAAATTACAAAACGTGGCCATACGACGAGGCCATTAATTGCTGTAGCCATGGAAATTTGAAGGTGGTGGGGATTTCATTCCCAATCTGCACAATGTGGACATATATATGGTTGTGTTGTAAGGGTCATGAGAGAGACTGTAGTAAGAAGTTAGGGTTCGTTTTATAATTATTTTGTTTTTAGTTTTTTTTTTTAAATTAAAAATAATGAGAAAATATAAGAAAGAAATGAACGATGAACCCTAACTGCATGAACAACAACATATTTGAACTTAGGAATGTGTATTCAATTGAGATTTTGAAGGATTTTAATTCTTTTAAAATAGGTTATTAATGACACGCTCCGACCCCGATATTCCCCGAATACCAGGATAGGCACGTGCTAGCCGACACCCGAAGGTGACGAAAGCCATTTATTGAGTGCAAATGCTGAAAACAAGGGATAAATAAGACTTATAAATATAAAAGAATAATGAGTATGCAAATAAAGAACGTGTTCAGAGCACATATCTAATCTAGTACACTAAAAGAAAATAATATAAAATTGAATGAAACAAAGGAGTGGGTCCTACACCACGAGGACTCGAAAATGCCGATGCGGAAGTGCCTGGACGTCGGGATTGTATGCCTCGATTTTAAGTCCTGAAACAAACATGAGTGGACCAAGTTGATATATATATATATAATAAAACAGTTATCAACGTACTAACCCCCAGGCTTTATGAAAACACAAATATAATGATAAACATAGGTTTTCCGAAACCTAGTATGTCGTGCAATATCTCAAATCATAACTTGTATATATAATAAACACTAGTGAATGTCTGATATAACTCTCCAGGCCCCATGCCGGCTCCCCGTCTCTGAGCAGACAGTCAGAGGAAAATACACTTCATGCCCCATGCTGGCTTCCCGTCCCTGTGCTAAATAGCCAGAGGAAACACACTCCAAACCCTATGCCAACACCAAACCGTCGCCCGGGACGAACCGAATCTATCCCTACGTCCCGTAGCGGAAAGGACCACTAGGTAGGTACAAAACCAGTAACCATACATATATTGAAAATCAACTTCATAGTATAAAGTCATCCATCATCTATACTATAAAGAGGTGCTCTAAACATGTTCTAAATATCATATCATCATCCATCAGATATTCTATAAGAACATGTGTTATAGGAAAAATAGTAATAATTCAAACTAGCCTTAGTAAGCATGTTATCTCATAAAACGTTTCATAAAACATAATAATCAAATCATGCTTTTCATGTATGCATTTCTACTATCAAAACATGCATTTTTAGAAGGGATCCACTCACAGTACTTCGCCGTCGAAAAGTCACGCTATCTAGCGAAAAAGGAAACGCCACACATAAACGCCCCTAGGCACATAAATGGTACATTTAGTCAAACTCTACTCAAACGACGGAATTTGGGAAAACGGACATCAGAAACGGGTTTAGGACGTCAAAATTAGCCTAGGAGGGGTCCCGCAGGAAAACCCTAAAGTCAACGTGTCGACGGTCAGACTGGGTCCGGGTCAGCAAGTCAAACGGGTCTGGGCTTGGATCCAGATTGGATTAAAGGGTTTGGACTTGGGTTTGGGCCTAAAGGGTTTAGGCCTAATGGGTTTTGGGGTTAACGGGCCGGAGCCCCTAAAAGAAACGGCCCAAAGGCCTTTAAATTAACAAAACAAAAATAAAAATAATAAAAAGGTTGGGTGGGGCTGCCCAGGGTTTTGAGCTTGGCAGGAAAGGCCCAAAGGCCTTGGGTTTGGTGGTTCACCGGATTCCAAGGAAGGAGAAGGCTGGATTTCGGCCGGAGAATTCCCAAGCTCCGATGGAGCTCAAAACTCAACCAAAACATGCCATTAAATATACCAAATTGAAGCCCCGAAGGTAAGGAATCGAAATATACCCTTGGTTTCCGTCATCGTGGCCAGAGTTGGCCGAAAAACAGCCTGGAAGCCACGGGTGTTTGCCGGAAACTGGGTAAGATTCAAATGAGTATAAATTCTTCGATACTTAATGAAATTGGGTGAAACAAAAAGGAAAGTTGTAGTACTCAGCGAGACAAAGAGATTAATACCTTGCACGCCGGCCAACTCGTCGTGGTTTGGCCGGAAATTGCCTTGAAAGGGGCGGTGCTCGCCGGAAAATTGGGAAATGTCTCTAAGGTGGTGTCTTCATGGTTTGACGTCCAAAACACAACCACGGGGTCAAAACATAACTATAGGGATGAAAAGAGAAGCATTTGGAGTGTTTTGAGGCTTACCCAAAACTGAATGACGAGGAATTCGTCTGAGTTTCTCTGTGTTCCACAGAGACGAAGAGGGAGGGAGAGCTAACGTGGTGATGATGGTGATGTTGTCGTCGTTGATGAGGTGTGGGCACAGGTGTGTGTGTGGGCGTTCTTGTAATAACCCGTCCCGGGATTTACGTAGGAAAATGGGTATTTTTGTATTTTCACTAAGTTTGGGGATACCTTTCTTTTTAAAATTGTTTTTGAACCTTAATTGGTGAGCCCAAGGGGCCCACCCCCTGTTTTTGTTCCCCGGTTCCCTTTCCCTTTCCTTTCTTTTCTTTTATTTTTCTGAAAAGTCTTCTCTTCTCTCTTCTCTCTTTCTTCCCGTGCTCTCTCTCCTTTCTCCCCCTCTCGGTGCTCCTTCCTCCGATAAGAACACACACACACACACCCATGCCCACACCTATAACTCTTTTCTAACCCCGTGGTTGTGTTTTGGACGTCAAACCATGAAGAAATCACCTCGGAGACATTTCCCAGTTTTCCGGCGAGCACCGCCCCTTTCGAGGCCATTTCCGGCCAAACCTCGGCGATTTGGCCGGCGTGCGAGGTATCAATCTCTTCGTCTCGCTGAGTACTACAACTTTCCTTTTTGTTTCACCCAATTTCATTGAGTATTGAAGAAGTTATGCTCATTTGAATCTTACCCAGTTCCGGCGGACACCCGTGGCTTCCATGCTGTTTTCCGGCCAACTCCGACCACAATGACGGGAACCAAGGGTATATTTCGATTCCTTACCTTCGGGGCTTCATTTTGGTATATTGAATGACATGTTTTGGTTGCGTTTTGAGCTCCAACGGAGCTTGGGAATTCTTCGGCCGAATTCCGGCGTCTCCGGCGCACCCAGGCCTTCGGGCCGTTCTCCACCCTCACACGGGCCTTAGGCCTGTTTGGTCTCTGGCCCAAAACCCTAAACCTTTTCCTTTTTATTTTTATTTTGTTTCATTTAAAAACCCAAAAGGCCTTAGGGCCTGTTAGCCCAAAACCCATCACCCTTTCTGTTGTGGGCCTTTGGGCCGAATGGGTTCAAGCCCAACCCAACCCACCTAAAACCTAACCCAATTACCTTAGACCCAAACCCGGATCCAACCCAAGTCCAAACCCTTTAACCCAATCCGGATCCAAGCCCAAACCCATTGACCCGTGACCCTGACCCGTGACCGGTTGACCCGTAACCCTGACCCGTTGACCGTTGACCGTTGACTGGGTTAACGGTCAACGTTGACTTTGACAGTTGACTTTTTGGGTTTTCGTGCGGGACCCCTCCTAGGCTAATTTCGACGTCCTGAACCCGTTTTCGATGTCCGTTTTCCCAAATTCAATCGTTTGAGTAGAGTTTGACTAAGTGTACCGTTTATGTGCTTAGGGGCGATTATCTGTGGCGTTTCCTTCTTCGCTAGATGGCGTGGCTTTTCGACGGCGAAGTACTGTGAGTGGACCCCTTCTAAAAATGCATGTTTTGATAGTATAAATGCATACATGAAAAGCATGATTTGATGATTATGTTTTATGAACGTTTTATGAGATAACATGCTTACTGAGGCTAGTTTGAATTATTACTATTTTTCCTATAACCCATGTTCTTATAGCATATCTGATGGATGACGATATGATATTTAGAACATGTTTAGAACACCTCTTTATAGTATAGATGATGGATGACTTTATACTATGAAGTTGATTTTCAATATATGTATGTTCACTGGTTTTGTACTTACCTAGTGGTCCTTTCCGCTACGGGACGTAGGGATAGATCCGGTCCGTCCCGGGCGACGGTTTGGTGTTGGCATAGGGCCTGGAGTGTGTTTTCCTCTGACTGTCTGCTCAGAGACGGGGAGCCGGCAAGGGGCCTGAAGTGCATTTTCCTCTGACTGTGTGCTCAGAGACGGGGAGCCGGCATGGGGCCTGAAGTGTTATATTGGACATTCACTAGTGATTATTATTTTTATGCGAATGATGATTTGAGACATTGCACGACATGCTAGGTTTCGGAAAACCTATGTTTATCATTATATTTGTGTTTTCATAAAACCTGGGGGTTAGTACGTTGATAACTGTTTATATATATATATATATCAACTTGGTCCACTCATGTTTGTTTTGCGCCCCCTTCAGGACTTAGAATCGAGGCATACAATCCCGACGTCCAGGCAATTCCGCATCGGCATCTTCGAGTCCTCGTGGTGTAGGACCCATTCCTTTGTCTCATTCAATTTTATATTATTTTCTTTAGTGTTCTAGATTAGATGTGTGCTCTGAACACGGTCCTTATTTGCATATTAATTATTCTTTTATATTTATAAACTTTATTTATCCCTTGTTTTCAGCATTTACACTCAATAAATGGCTTTCGTCACCCTCGGGTGTCGGCCAGCACGTGCCTATCCTGGTATTTGGGGAATATCGGGGTCGGGGTGTGTCAGTTCTTGTCGGAGAAAAGAGCACCGAGAGGGGGGATGGAGAGATCACAGAGGAAGAAAGAGAGAAGAGAGACTTTTAGAAGAAATAAAAGAAAGGGAAAGGGAAAAAGGAACCGGGGAACAAAACAGGGGGTGGGCCCCTTGGGCTTACCAATTAAGGTTAAAAAACAATTTAAAAAAAAAGGAAAAATATCCCCCAAACTTAGTAAAAATACAAAAATATTCATTTTCTTCCGTAAATTTCGGGACAGGTTGTTACAATTAAAATTCTTAAAAATTTAGATGTATTCATATAAGATTTTAAAGAATATAACATTTCAGGTGTATTCGATTAGAAATTTATTTTAAAGAATTTTAAAAAGTTAAGGAATTTGAAGAAATTGGAGAGGTTTCGTAGTGTAGGAATCTTTGCAAAATCAATTAAACTCCATAAAAATCTATGGATTTATAAATCCATTAAAATCCCTCAAAATCTCAATTGAATACACCATCCTTAGATGCAGAAAGAGTATACATTGTCTAACCAATTCGACTAAACTCAAATCGTTTATAAGCATATATATGTACACGTGTGTGTGTGTGTGTGTGTACACATACACACACACACACACACACATTGACACGCCCTGATCTCGATATTCCCTAAATACCAGAATAGGCACGTGTTGGCCGACACCCGAGGGTGACGAAAGCCATTTATTGAGTGCAAATGCTGAAAACAAGAGATATATAGGACTTATAAATATAAAAGAATAATGAATATGCATTTAAGGAACGTGTTCAGAGCATACAACTAATTAGAACATTAAAAGAAATAATATAAAATTGAATGAAACAAAGGATGGATCCCACACCAAGAGGACTCGAAGATGCCGATGCGAAAGTGTCTTGACACCGGAATTGTATGCCTCGAATCTAAGTCCTGAAGGGGGCACAAAACAAACATGAGTGGACCAAGTTGATATAATAATAATAATAATAATAATAATAATAATAATAATAATAATAATAAAAAAGCAGTTATCAACATATTAACCCCCAGGTTTTATGAAAACACATATATCATGATTAAAATAGGTTTTTCGAAACCTAGCATGCTGTGCAATGTCTCAAATCATACCTCGTATATATCGTAATCACTAGTGAATGTCCAATATCCCTCTAGGCCTCATGCCAGCTCCCCGTCTCTGTGCTAATTGCCAAAGGAAAATCACCCCAGGCCCCGTGCTAGCTCCCCGTCCCTGTGCTAATAGCCAGAGGAAAATCATCTTTAGGCCCTATGCCAACACCGTAACCATCACCTGGGACGGAATCTATCTCTCGTCCCGTAGTGGAATTGGGACCACTAGGTAAGTACAAGACCATTGAACATACCTATACTTGAAAAACAACTTCATAGTATAAAGTCATCCATCATCTATACTATAAAGAGGTATTCGAAACATGTTCTAAATATTATATCGTCATCCATAAGATATTCTATAAAGAACATAGGTTATAGGAAAAATAGTAATAATTCAAACTAGCCTTAATAAGCATGTTATCACATAAAACGTTTCGTAAAACGTAATCATTAAATCATGCTTTTCATGTATACATTTCTACTATAAAACATGCATTTTTAAAAGGGGTCCACTCATAGTACTTTGCCGTCGAAAAACCATGCAATCTAGCGAAGAAGGAAACACCACAGATAATTGCCCCTAAGCACATAAAGGGTTCAATTAATAAAACTGTATTATAACAATTGAATTTGGGAAAACGAATGTCGGAAACGGATTAAGGACGTCGAATTACCCTAAGAAGGGTCGAGGATAAATTTTGTAAAAGTCAATAGAAGATTCCTAGAATATTCCCTAAAAGGGTTTGGACTGGTTAGGGTTACATTAGTGGGTTAGGCCCTAGAATAATAGATTAATGGGTTTAGGCTAAAGGCTAAGGGGTTTTGGGTTACTCGGGCCGAAGGTGGGAGGCCCAAGGGCTGAGGCCTTAGGGTTTTTAAAGAGAAATGGGTTTAAGGGAAAAATGGGTTTGGGACTTGGGCTCAGAGCCCCCAACAACACATGGCCCAAAGGCCCCTAGGAAATTAAAATGGGAAATTGGGTTTGGGTTTAGGGCCTTCACAAGTAAAGCCCGATGCCTTTAATTTAACAAACCAAAAATAAAAACAAAAGAAAATAAGGGTTGGGTTGGGCTACCCATAAGTTTTGGGCCTTGGTGTAACGGCCCGAAGGGCCTGGGTTTGGTGGGTCATCGAACCTCAAGAAGAAGAAGGTTGGAATTCGACTAGAAATTAGACAAACTTTAAACTTTCATAACTTCAAAATCGAGTGTTTCAAAAAAGAAAATCATAGTTCTCGAAGAGACGAAAAGAATAATAGCTTGTATGAAATCAAATGTACCATAAAATCAAATATACCCATATTCTATGTGATCAATAATAGTAGAATTAAAAGAACAACAACAACAAAGCTTTATTTTACTAAGTGTGGTTGTCTATAAGTCTGTATGAATTCAAAAACACCATTACTCTTGATTTTTGCGCCAAGTCTTCCGCTATTTCCTAATACTCCATGTATTTTGTTAATGAGCAAAATAAGAAAATATGCACATAAGGTAACGAACAAAAATAAGCAATCATGTACATAAAGTAAAAAATATTGTGCAAAAATGATTTATCTATTTAATTTTCTTCTTTAAATTATTATTTTTTATTTTCATAATCCGTATTTAGCATCTTCCCACGCGTTTTTAACTTGAGCCCAAAGTCAAAGCCCAATAGGCAGTGTCTGGCTCAGTCTTTCTCCAGTCAGAGCCACGCAGAACTCAAACTCCCCAAAATACTGAAACTTCGAGAGCAGCCCGCTTCCTTCTTCTCCTACAATGGAAACCCTAGCCGTTGGCTCCCGTCAACTGCTGTCAACTTTCGCGTCACCATCAGCGGTCTCCGTTAACTTTCATAACAGAGCCTCCAGCTCTCTATCTTTGCTTCGCGCCACTCCCCTTGTCCGTACATTGAGATGCTCGGCTCTCTTATCTCCCTCATTGGGTAAGTTTTCAGTTTTATCTTCTGGAGAAGTTGATTAAACTACATTTGCTTTCTGGGATGTGTTTGGTTTCGGAGAAAGTGTAGAACTTTAGGAGGAAATGAGCATTGGACATTCACATTTAAGTATTTGCGTCTGTTTGCTGGAGAAAGTAAAGAAATTGAATTTTTGGGTTTGTAGTTAATAGAATTTTGATTTACATTGTAAATTTTAATTTCGGTTCGATTAGCTGAATAATAATTTTGGTGGTTGTTATTATAATCTGTCCAAAATTTCAAAGACTTGTGATATGCAGTGAGTCAAGCAATGTCTGTTTGTAATGGACTCAATGTGTTATACTAATGTGAGTTTTAATTCGTATGATTGATTTTACTGCAGCCGACCAATCAGAGAAGTTTGTAGAAGCCTCGAAGAAGGGGAATTTAATTCCTCTATATCGGAGCATATTCTCGGATCATCTAACTCCAGTGCTTGCTTACCGGTGTCTGGTTAAGGAGGATGATAGAGATGCTCCAAGTTTTCTGTTTGAGTCAGTTGAGCCCGGTTCCAAAGACTCCAATGTTGTAAGCGCCCTCAGCCCCTTGTATAATGTGTATTTGTTTGCATCTAACTTAGGCAAAAGTGAATCACTTATTATGTTAATCTTTTGTTAGGGGCGGTACAGCGTTATTGGGGCCCAACCATCCATCGAAATCGTAGCAAAAGAGAACATGGTTACCATTATGGACCATAGAGAAGGTTGTAGGACAGAGGAGATTGTGGAGGATCCAATGACTGTTCCTCGGAGAATCATGGAGGGATGGACACCCCAACTTCTTGATGAACTTCCAGAAGCATTTTGTGGTACGATAAGTGCACAAATAACATATTTTAAATTTCCTTGCAGTACTCATATCTTAATCCTCTCAATTCAAAGTAAACCACTTCTCCTTAGACTTGTATAGTTGAAGTGAAGTTGTTTAGAAAAATGAAAACTGTGCTTTGCTTAATTTTTGCCTCTTAATCTCGAAGTTTTGGACTAGGCAAGTAGAATTGTGGGTTAGGAGTTCTGCTCATATTTTCCTGTACATTTTGTTAGGCTTAGATGTACTATGTTGACACTAGTGTTATGTATTGTGTGATATCCTGGACTCTCGCAGAAGACTTATTTGTCACAAACTTGCCATAAATTTATCCTCGTATTATTGTATAGTTCGGTCTTAAATAATGGAGGTTCTCGAAGTTACTAGTGGTGGTTAATAACATCCACTCTCTTTATCAGGCGGCTGGGTTGGTTTCTTCTCTTATGATACAGTACGTTATGTTGAGAAGAAAAAGCTGCCGTTTCCGAGTGCACCGCCGGATGACAGAAATCTTCCTGATGTTCATCTTGGTCTTTATGACGATGTGATTGTGTTTGATCATGTGGAGAAGGTACTATGATTTTTAAAGTAGTTTAAAATACTTAGATTCAAATGCATGTCAGAATAGAAAAGACATCTACTTCTTTTTGTTAAAAAAGTTTCTTTCTTCCAAGTTACTCGCTAAGCATATTCTTTTTCTTCAAAGTCTTGTTTGTTTTTACCGCCACGGTGAATCAAAATATCTGCATCCAGCTCCATTATTGAACCAGGAGAATTAGTCAACTTCATGCTTTGGTTGTAATTTTTTATTTTAAGAAATTACCTTTTGCAACTATAACCATTTCTATTTTTCAATTTGTCTGCTATAGAAAGCTCATGTAATTCACTGGGTGCAATTAGATCAATATTCTTCTGTTGAGGAGGCCTTCAATGATGGAATAAATAGATTGGAAACACTGGTATCTAGAGTGCATGACATTGTCACGTGAGTAATCAACTCCTTTCTTTCACATTTCTTTTCTATTTTTCTTTTGTTGAGTTTCTATTCCTCTCCTATTTTCTATTCATCCCACCCTCTTTAATACCATTTTTTATCACAAATGTATGCTTATGTCAACAGTCAATTTCAACTCGAGGCTGCCTCAGGGCTGGGGAAATTAGTCCTCTATACTTATTCATTACTATTACTTTTTTAAACTTAAGGTTGATTTAAGAATGTACCAACTGTCAATTTCAGCCCGAGGCTGCCTGCAGGTTCAATAGAGTTCAACACTCAACATTTTGGTACTAAATTGGAGGACTCAAGCTTGACAAGTGAGGAATATAAGGAGGCAGTCTTGAAAGCTAAAGAACACATTCTAGCTGGGGATATATTTCAGATTGTATTAAGCCAGCGTTTTGAGAGGCGAACATTTGCAGACCCTTTTGAAATTTACCGAGCATTGAGGATAGTTAATCCAAGTCCATATATGATTTATTTACAGGTTTGCCTTTTTGCAGCAAATCATTGGTTCCGATCTACTTGTTCACCTTAATTCTGAGATTATATGAGTACATACTTCCATGATCAGGCTAGAGGCTGTATTTTGGTTGCGTCAAGTCCAGAAATTCTGACACGTGTCAAGAAGGTAAGTAAAGGAAGCCCAAAAACCTTATCTGAGTGTGCTATTCTGTTGCTAGCTCCCAAACCTCTATGATGGTGTAACTGTAACCTTTGTTGGTTCCTACAAGATGTCCTACATTTTATGTTTCTTTGGCCCCTTTTGTTTTCCTACTAGAGTGTTGTAATCTTCATTGGCTATAAATTGCTGGGCTGTGTGTTTCTAATTTTTGTTAATAGCAAACGATCACCAACCGGCCTCTTGCTGGGACTGTTAGAAGAGGAAAAACACCTAAAGAAGATTTAATGCTGGAAAAGCAGCTTTTGAATGATGAAAAGCAATGTGCAGAG
Source organism: Pyrus communis (assembly GCF_963583255.1). Classification (NCBI taxonomy): domain Eukaryota; kingdom Viridiplantae; phylum Streptophyta; class Magnoliopsida; order Rosales; family Rosaceae; genus Pyrus; species Pyrus communis. Next base: position 4,883,629 of record NC_084816.1, on the reverse strand, counting down.
CATATTATGCTCGTAGATTTGGGGAGGAATGATGTCGGGAAGGTTTATACTCTTTCCTTTCTCCTTTTTGTATGATTATTGACATTCTACTGTATGTTGAATTTTATTCTCCAGAGTGTAAAACCATACATATGTTAAATTTTATTCTCCCCTGTATCTATTCTCAATCCATGGCGGGTAAAATTATTTCATTAATCTTTATTTCAGCTTTAACTTAATAAGTTTACACTTGCTGTCTTGTCTGTTCATGGCTTAAGTGACTACCATTTCTTATATTTTATAACATTTTTGTCGTATAATCTGTTTTCTTCATTATGTATCTTGTGGCCATAATAATGCGATTGATAATTTTTTCATGAAGGTCTCAAAACCGGGTTCTGTGAAGGTTGAGAAGCTCATGAACATTGAGCGGTATTCCCATGTCATGCACATAAGTTCAACAGTAAGTATCTCCTTTTGTAATACACATAATAAGTGACCTAATATCTATAACGATTGATGACGCATTCACGCATTTGTAGACATGATTTTCAGAATTTTTTTCTCATAGGGTCTATATATCCGTTTTTATCAGTGTAATGTACTCAACAACCAATTGAATAAAGGGATGAAAGTTTAATGTAATTGTAGGTCACGGGAGAGTTACGTGATGATTTAACTAGCTGGGATGTTCTGCGTACTGCGTTGCCGGTTGGGACTGTCAGTGGAGCACCAAAGGTTTTCTTCATGAGCCGGTTTTCATTGTTTGTTGGCATTCTTGTTTTTATTTCTTATTAGTTACGCTAAATTGATCCTAGACTTAATGAACCTGTTTAATCCTGCAATTACAAACCTTGAGCATTAACCTAATCAGTAAGGAATTGGGTCAATTGGCTTATACACCAGTATTGGTAGTGGTAGATATATGGAACCTGATGTCATGATTTCGTAATCTATCCTTTGTGGACTCGCTTAGGATTAATTCCCGAGTTTTCTCATTCTTAGCTCTACTGCAATGCAGGTGAAAGCCATGGAGCTGATCGATAAGCTGGAAGTGACCAGACGTGGTCCATACAGTGGTGGTTTTGGAGGAATTTCATTTTCTGGCAACATGGACATCGCTCTGGCTCTTAGAACTATTGTTTTCCCAACTAGTTTTCGGTATGATACAATGTATTCATACAAGGACGCAAACAAGCGCAGAGAGTGGGTTGCTCATCTCCAAGCCGGGGCTGGTATTGTCGCTGACAGCGATCCAGCTGACGAGCAGAGGGAGTGCGAGAACAAAGCTGCTGCTCTTGCGCGCGCAATTGATCTTGCAGAGTCCTCGTTCGTTGATAAATGAATACGTTTTCTGGTTTGTGACCCTTTCAAGTTTTTTTTTGTAATTTCAATATTTTACTCGAGAGTTGAGGTGAGTCATTTTTTTGTACGAATAACGTGAGTTTGATACTTAAAACATTTAAACAAACTAAAATGTAAAAGTAATGGCATACACAAGCAAATGTTAAAACCCTAATTAATCACTCCATGCTTCATCTATCATTCATTGCTGCTATTGCCCTTAAAACTTTTCGCGAACAGCGTCGTATGTTGAAACCCGGAACAGATTAGAACGATCACCAGACAGGCTTTCTCTTACCTTCACTGCTGCATCCTTAGTCGGCATGACAATTCCCGCCCAACCTCTGTTTGTGAAGAGGACTTCTTCGACCTTGCCAATCCTGGAGAAGAAATCTCTCAACCTCCTCTCCGTATACTCTTCGCCATCCTCGTTCAAAGAAACTATAAGCACCTTCTCCTGATCCAATTTAGGAACAGAAAAAGCAGTAGCTGCCACCTTCGCCTTTTTCTTTGCGTGCATTGCAGCTCGTTGTCTTGCTTCAAAATCATCGGTATTGTGCTGCGAATGGTGGCTGGCATTGCCCTGTGGAAGGAGTCGTTGCTGGTCTCTCTTTACTCTTACCAAATCATCATACTTTTTCCTGTCCTTTTCATCCTTGAGGATCTCAAAGGTTGACTGGAGAGCTTGGAATTCGGCAAGGGCATTTGGGGCATTTGGTCCCTTATCCGGGAGCAACTCCAAATCCAGATCTTTTTAGTTGGGGAAAACAATCCGTCTGTTTACAATCCGATTGCCGTCTTTTTTGTGTTTGTATGATACATAATTTGAGTCTCAAACAATTTTTAGGGTTTTAACTCGGATTCAAACGATCAAAGCGATTACAAGAATTTTTTTGCAAGGATGATGTGAATTTGATCAAAGTAAAAGACCTCATGTTACGGTCAGTAATCCACGTGCAGGGTACAAGGCCTTGCCACAACTTGCAATATCAACTATCAAGGAAGTAGCAAGAAGATTGACCTCTTCATTCATCAACTTATGGTTATTGGTTTTTTTACATTGCAAGGACATATACATATACAACATCTTGAAATTAAGCGCAACTGGCATGTGGTCCAATATTTTAGTGGATAGCGCGTTGGGTCTCTACCCATGAGTCCCTGGTTCGAAACTTATCCATCCCCCCCCCCCTCTCTCTCTCTCTCTCTCTCTCTCTCTCTCTTAATTTTTGAGTTTCTTTGCAATTTGAGCCACATATTTACCCTGGTAAAATGCCTGCTGGAGTTCTAGCTCTGTTGGTTGACGTGATCCATCTGCGGCAAAAGTTCCAGAGCCATAGGCTGATCCACCCTTTACAGCATCCATCTCAAACATGCCGCTCCCGAAGGTGTACCCAAGAGGCACAAAAATCATGCCATGATGTGCCAACTGTGTTACGGCTGTTAATCTGCAAACAATCGGATGTAATCAAGGGAAGTGAAATGTTAATCTTCAATGGATGTAAGGTCAAAAACTCACGCGGTAAGCTCCTGCCCTCCGCCATGAAATCCAGTACTCCAGAAGATTCCAGCAGGTTTGCCAGCAAGTGCTTGCTTTTTCCATATCTCGTCGGTGGCATCAAAGAAGGCCTTGAACTGTGATGCCATCACACCAAAACGAGAAGGTGAGCCAAAGAGGAAGCCATCAGCTTCCACAAGCTGCTCTGGCCTTATTTCCGGCACATCATCTGCCTTAGGAGGGGCCTTCACCTTTTGCAGTATGACACTGGAAAGCGTCTCGGGCACCTGCTCCATTCCAATCAAGTCAAACAAACTCTCTTAAGAATATTAAATGATCTTACAAGCATCAAGATCCGTTGTTGATTTGATCAAATCCAAGATGTTACCTGCCAAAGAGTTGCTTCAACACCTTCAACCGAATTAACTCCACGATGTATTTCACGTGCCATAATCTCTACATGTCCATGCAAGGAGTAGTACCTGCAAGAAGTAGTTTCATGTTTCAACATCCCAAATCAGTTCAGGAGTAGAATTCTTGCGAAAACGAAGGTGAATGGTTCAAATATTCTGAAAAGAATGCGCGGCCGCAAGAAATTAAGAGGGATGGAGATACTCACACGATGTATATCTTCGTAGTAGCCATAGCTGCAATGTTTGATTTTCCAACTACTTATGCATGTAAACCAGTACAACCTCTCCCCTGAAAAATGCGACTGACATGTTATCAAAGCTAACGGATTTTTAATTCAGGGACCATTGCTCCGATCAACTCTATTTCTGGATGCAGAATAAAGATTTCAATGAATTTCAGCGCTTACGAGCACAATTGTACAACCTGCACAACCACATAGACCCATACAGAATACACGCCTTAATTTCATAAATGAAAAACAACCATTCATAGATTGATGCAGTGACTAATACTAATAGCGAAGGTTCTCGATCGGAGGGCACACGCGATCACTTCAAGAGAGATTCACTGGTTGCAAACAAATCAAGCGAAGATGAACAACTTACCAAAGTGTTTGATAAATAACTCAGATTCACCTAGTTTGTGAAATATCAAAAACCAGTAAGTAAACATCCGAAAAAAGGCCTGATATTGGATGCTAGAGTTGAGAGTAATCCAGTCTCCAATAACAAAAGAGTGGTGCTATCCACACACCTCTTTTTACTTCTCACACACCCTCTGCTGATTTATGTCCTTTGATCCTCTCCAATTCAGTCGATCCAACGGCCACAAAATTGAGAGGCGTGTGTGAAAGGTAAAAAGGAAATGTGTATAACAACACCCTAACAGAAAGGAATCATGCAATGTCCTATTCTACAATAAGCTAACCAAGATTTTAACTTCCAAGTATATATCGGCTAGAATTTTCTCCAGCGCGGTTAACTGCACTTTTATAAACGCGGATATGTTATAGACACGCCGACATTACAGTTGTTCATATGCAGTTTACTGGCTCAAAACAATTGGAACCCTCTTTCTTCCACATATTTTGTTGTTGGTTTTTGGTAACTTCCAAATATTTTCTATTGAAACTAACAAAAGTACAGGCTTGGCATTACATGAATACATGAACTTGCTATACATAAAATTTTAGGAATTTTCTAGTATGCACCTTGTAAAACTGTACACCGATATCTCTGATCCTTACACGTTGAATAATTAGCTACACGTTCAACGCTTCATTTATCCGGTACATGCCACACGCCGGAGCACAATCCAAAGATGGAAGATGAAAGGAGCTAAAAGAGATGTGCTTACCTGGAAAATGCAGGGACTGGAGAAAGCCAATATTTTGATGGGATGCAGTTTTGCGAGGTAGATGAAGATGAAGAGTTGACTAAAGGACAATAGCGTCTCGCCAAACTAATAATTCGATGACGTGGCAAGCAGGGGAGGCCTTATCATGATCATTTCGATTTGGTTGGTGTCTGCAATCTAATCTTCTTCTTTCTTCTGTACTTTCGTTGCGTTACGTTCACATTCATGCTTATCTTCGTACACCGCACGCTCCTCCACGGAAACAAAAACCAGATAAATTCTGGCTTCATTCGAAGAGAACAACTTTGAAAGCGATGTTATTTGTCAATAATACAAATATATGTGTAAATTTAATCCCTTAGATGTCGATATCACTAACGCATAACATCGCAATGATAATACATGTGCCGTGCAAATTACTCTCGTCGCATTTGACGGCATAAAATGATGTACATGTGTAATGAAATCAATTACATTTGAACAAAAATAAGTAAATCATTAAAAATGATGTCAGCTATGGTTTTTTCAACCCAAAGAATCCCACCAACCACACCCACCCCCACTTCTCCCGTTTTAATCAAAACGGTAGTTCACCTACGCTTTTGCCTACCCAAGTTTAACATTTTTTTAATACATGATAAACTTAGTTGAGTTCAAAATTTCTTATTTACAGATGAATAATCGTAACCGCTACACCACAACATTAGTCGATAATTTTCTTAACGTTGATAAGTAAAGATGATCAATGTGTGATAGGGAAAGACTTGGTGAAGTAAATTCCAATCGCATATCTTGTTTATTTATAGATTTTGAATTGAACGAACTAAAGCAGAATAAAAAACTATAAATAAACAGGAGCATGCTTATGAGAAAAAGAATGTTTTAGACTTGGTTGCAAATACAAACTTGTTTAGCTTCTCTTATGCGCATATGAATCATGTTTAGAGGCTATAGGTTATGTTGTTAATATGAAGTTGATATTCAGTTGCAATGTCGTTCACATTGCTTTATTCCCTCTGTATCCTAAGTCTGAGTTAATTCAAAATGATATTTATAGATTTTGTTTATTTATATTCAGTTGCAATGTTTTCACATTGCTTTATCCACATAAAGATGAGACCACAAATGCATATCTTGTTTATTTATAGATTTTGAATTGAACGAACTAAAGCAGAATAAAAAAACTTTCAATAAACAGGAGCATGCTTATGAGAAAAAGAATATTTTAAACTTGGTTGCAAATAGAAACTTGTTTAGCTTCTCTCATGCGCATATGAATTGTGTTTATGGGCTACAATTACGTTGTTAATATGAAGTTGATATTCAGTTGCAATGTCGTTCACATTGCTTTATTCACTCTGTATCTTAAATCTGAGTTAATCCAAAATGATATTTTTACAATTTATTTGTATATCTCTCTAATAAAGATGAGACCATATATGCTAGTGGTCTTACCTCTATTGAAAAAGTAATACAAATATACGTAATTCCGTATATCGAGTCCGAATGATACGCAGCCCGTGCGCACGACCCATGGAGAAAAGCCCGAAACGCAGGCCCAGTCTTAACAAACCCATGACTCTGCCCTTGCGAATCTTCTTCTTCTGAAATCACTTGTTCGTCTTCTGACATTGGCACTTTTACTCAATCCCACATTTACCCATCTCGTCTTCCATCCTTCCTTTTTCTCCCAACAGGTATTTTTTATTTTCTGATCATTTTGTTTCTTATTTCTTGGTATTTATAATTTCCTTTAATATTCCTCGAAATGTTTGTGTAAAATTCTAGAAATTGTATCAAATCTTGTTCGCTAGCAACATTCTCTGGAATTTATGGGCTTAATTAGTGCTTGGATTGGCTCAAATGCTACTTGTGGGGGTTAAAGGATCAAACTTTGGCTAAAGTTGCAAACTTTGTTTTTCATTTTTCATCATTAGGGGTTACATTTTTGGCTATTTGTTCAAATTTCGTTAGTAAAACCTGTCAATTCTTGATGGATTAGTGGATAATTCTATAATTTTATATGTGAGAGGGCTTTCAAGTTAGACTTTGGCTAAAGTTGCAAACTTTTTCTCATTTGTCGTTAAATTTTGGCAAGTTTGGCAAGTGAAAACTGCCAGTTATTCCTAAACTGATGTATAATCCTATATGAAAGAATCCTGTGAAAACTGAACGTGGGTGAAAGTTGCAAATTCTTTTCATTTTTTTGTTGTTTATCGGCCGAAGTTGGAATGTTTGTGATTCAATTTATGTGGTTGTAGGATGTCTTAAACATGAAGTTGATCTGTTTATCGGTGTTGAAATGTTCGGGCCATTTGGCATGGAAGCATGTTTCGTGAATATTACAATTTGAATTAGTTTGAGTGCGAATCTGTCTTGTTTTCGTACTTGGATGAACTTTCTGATGAGCGGTAAAGAATATGTACTTATTTGTTTCTTGTTTAATGAAAAAAAACAATGGTCGGTTGCTTATCCGTGAGATTTTAATTAAAGGTTCCTTTGTGAATATTCAAGGGATGGCGGAAGTTGGAGAAATCTCAGGTGCAAAACCCTGTGAAGAAATCTGGGCCAAGCTTGTTCCATCAGACTCAAGATACCTGGATGTGGAGATTAGTTCGGATGAGATTGTAGTCTGTTCAGAGACCTTGTTCTCTTCTATTTGCAAATGCAAGTGGTGCAAGATAACAAGGAATTCAGATCACTCTTCTGCCACAATACAAAATAAAAGTTCAAATGCAATAGTTGTTGACGGGAGTGTAATCCAAGCTGAAGACACTACTGTTATCAGATGTGGAAGTGAAATTATTTCAGGTCCTGATAAGGAAGGGTATTTAAGCTACAGGTTCAACTTATTGCCCGGTCCTGAAACTTGTCAGAAGCAGTTAAAGATTTCTATGGATGCTGAGCATGCAAAATGCTGCATTTGTTTGAATATATGGCATGATGTTGTTACTGTTGCTCCTTGCTTCCACAATTTCTGCAATGGTTGCTTCTCGGAGTGGTTAAAAAGATCACAGGAGAAACGTTCAAGTGTACTCTGTCCCCAATGTCGAGCAGTTGTGCAGTTTGTTGGAAGGAATCACTTCCTGCTTAATGTTGCAGAGGAAATACTAAAAGCGGATTCTTCACTAAAACGCTCCAATGATGAAGTGGCAATTTTAGACTCTTATGCAACAATACGATCTAATCTTGTTGTAAACTCTGGAAAACATCTACGAGGAAAAAGGGCTCGCTCCCAGGTGGATCAAGAAGCTGATAATGCGTCAAATCCCTGCCCTCAATGTGGTACTGAATATGGTGGGTTTCGCTGCAGTCAAACCACTATCCATCTGCAATGTCAAGCATGTGGAGGAATGATGCCTTTGCAAACCAACTACAATGTACCTCAACACTGTTTAGGATGTGATAAGGCATTTTGTGGTGCATATTGGCACGCGCAAGGGATTGCACAAAGTGATTCTCACCGCATGTGTGGTCGCGAGACTTTTAAACCAATCTCAGAACACACCATCTCTAGAATCCCTACTTCAGCACATGAAAACAATCGACATGAACAAGTTATCACTGAGAAGTGTATTGCACATTTGGGGAGAACATTGCAGGATGTTATTGCAGAATGGCTTGCAAAGTTGGACAACAGAGAAATTGATCGAACAAGGATGCCCCTGAATCATGGTGAGACAATAACTTCTGCAACACCAACGTGCAATTACTGTTATGAGAAGCTGATCTCGTTCCTCTTGTACTGGTTTCGGATTTCGATTCCCAAATATCATCTACCCCGAGAAGCTTCAAACAGGGAAAATTGCTGGTATGGGTATGCATGTCGGACACAACACCATAACGAAGAGCATGCTTGTAAAAGGAATCATGTATGCCGGCCAACTAGGGGTACTAATATGTAGATTTTCTGTGTTTTCGTTTGTTTTGAGAATTAGAGGTTTATTTTCAAACTTACGCTTCTTTGGTACTAAGGAGACTTTCTGGAATCCAAAATTTATGCTGAAGAGTTTACTTCTGTTTGCTCATAATTTTCTCGTACATTTTATCCCATGACTCCACACCTGCACACATGAAGCAATCCGGAAACTTTTGGAGCTCTATGCATCCTTGAGGCATGATGAAATGGTAATCATTTGACCAAATGCGTTGTTTGTTGCTCAAAAAGAAGAAATTTTGGTATGTGACAGGTAAAACTCTCCTTTCTCAACCATCCACTTATCTTGTTCTCGTACATTTTATCTAAAGATTGTCATCGTTTATAAGCTTCTTGAGGACGGGTGAAATCTGTCTGTCTAAGCCGGTCCTAGTAGGATCTGGTGACTTGCCGTAAGGACGGGTGAAATCTGTCTGTTTAGTCCCATTTGATCAACTGCCTGGTTGACCAAAGATATTGTCTATCTCGAAAGATACAAGCACCTGTAAGAAACCAGGCACATTCCACCACCACAGAAACTTTAACAAAGTACAGAAGAGCTACTTACATAAATACATTTGCATATGTTAAATTCATCTTTAAATTAGTCTTTTTATTCACCCTTATCCGAACAACTCTCTCGTACTTTTGATCCAAATTACAAACGAATGCAAGCAGGCGGAATGAAAAAATTGGACGATAGTGTTAGGGTGCAAAAGGAAAGTGGTACAAGACCCCGTCCAATAGTTATCCGGTGGTAGGGTGGAACGAATTTTACTTCAAACCGGAGAGCATGCCTCAACAGGTTTTCGAGACTGATGTCCGCTCAACATGGCAATAGCAATTTCAGTTTCCCAATTTTTAACTGCCGTGAAGTTGGAGAGCCTTCAGGTTGGACACGATTAAGAAAACACGAGAAACCTGTAAAGAATAGTCTACTTAGACAAGGTTGAATTCCAATTGGCCTACTAAGAAAAGAGAGATCAGTGACAAAGAAGTAAAGATTGAAGAATTACCATTGCAAGAATGAGGCTATCTTGGGCCAATCTTCCCGTCTCTCTTTGGCATCGCTTTGTCAGAGAAGACACTGTCGATTCTTGGCAAAGGAATTTGAGAGTAGTGTGCGTGCGTGGTGGGCAGCCCCTCCTTCGGAAATGATTCTACAGTTTCGTCTTCACATTCTGACAAGGTTGCGGCATGCTGCAAGAGCGGATGGAAGGCTTTTCTAATTTTGACAGCAATTCCCCTTCTAGAAATGATCCCGGACAATCTTTGATATATATATATCAGAGTTTAACCTATCATATAAGATGCAACTAACTGTTAGACAGGAGGAGGGAGACTAGAAAATAACGGTTTACTTGTCACTCAAGAAAAGAATTCAACAATATGAACTGATGGGCTAAAATAGCAACTAAAAATTCACACAGCACAAGGTAAACTTTGAAGACTTGTGCACCTTTTCCGATCATATCTTTTTCTGGTCGATCATTATGTTGGGAATGTGAGCAATTTTGGGCCAGTCTTCTCCCGTCTCTCTCTGGCACCGTGGTGTTAGCAAATTACAGTCCCAGATTTCTAGAAGAGAAAGAGAAATGGGTAGCCCTTCATCTGGCAACCTCTGGAGTTGAGGGCAAAAGAAAATCCTAAGCTTCTTGAGAGAGATAAGGTGTCTTAACTCATTGCCATCGATCACCTTCAGGTTGAGAATTCCAGAGACTGAGAGAGAAGTGAGAGTGGCGGGCAGCAGCCCCTCCTCCGGAAATGATTCTATTACATCTTCACATTCAAAGAAGCCGACCCCTAAGCGTCTGAGAGAGGTGAGTCTTTGTAGACCCCATTGCATACGGTTTGCAATGAGTTTTTTACAACCTCCGATTTTGAGCAACTCCAACTTAGCTGGCAGTCCCCCTTCCGGAAATGATTCCAACTCTGGACAATAAGATATGGACAGAAACTCAAGAGACGGGACAAGGGAGTGCATATCTGCTGGGAGTGAGCTCAACTTCTCACATTCACGCATATCTATCTTCGTCAAGTTGGGCGCATGCAACCCTCCATGGGGAAAACCCACAAAATTTGGGCAGTCCAATATCTTCAAATTTTCAAGGGATGGGAGGTTACATTCTTCCGGAAATGATTTGAATTCTTTACATTCTTGTATAGACAGAGACTGAAGACATAGGAGAGAGATGAGCATCTCTTCTGGCAGTGTCCTCAGTTTCTCACATCTACAGAATTTCAAACTTGTCAATTTGGGCACCATCAGCCTTCCTCCACTGCGAAAACCCAGAAAATGTGGGCATTCAGATATTCTCAGCTGGCGAAGCGATAGCAGTTCAGATTCTCGGGGAAACCGTTCAAACTCCTCACAATTTTCTATGTGTATAAACCGAGCAGATGGCAGGGAGATGTGCATCTCTTCTGGTAGTGACCACAAGTTCTTACACCCGAACATAGATAGCACCATCAACTTGGGCGCAAGCAGCACTCCACCACCCACAAAACCTATTAGATTTCGGCAATTCATTGTATGCAATTCACGGAGACATGGGAGCTCAATATGGCATTCATCACTTTCTTGCGAGGAAGCAAGGGACTCAATATTAACACTCCACAATGTCAGCAGTTCAAGTCTTGGGAAGCAGTCCAACTGTAACTTCCCGGTAAGTTTGGGACAGAACTTCACACTCAGCTCACGAAGATTAGGAAAATCTCCTCCTTCGCCTCCTATACGTCCAGCAAAAGACCACTCTTGCCACTCTTGCATCCATTGGAATCTCAAATATTCCAGAGATCTAAATGCAGGCTTAGTTTCTCCATAAAACTCAGAACCAATCAATTCCACTCCATTTAACCCCTCAATTTCAAGCCTTCTGAGGAAGGGTAGCTGCCCCAATGGCGGCATTGAAAAGCAATATCGACAATCCTCAAGCCGGAGACTACCAAGATTACTGAAAGAGTCATCGCCTAACCAACTTGGAAATGTTGTACCTCCATATCTTTCTATTGTCAGTACTTCTAGGTTTGTATGGGGTTGCAGGTTGCGCAGCACTGCATTATCTTTTTGAGAATCGTCACCGCAACCATCCCATTTCAAAGTTACTTCACTGAGATGCTTCTTATCGTCCATTTTGGCCTCCAAAGCATCCTTGGCATGGACAATATTGTGAAGCCCTGAAATATGAAGCGTTCCACGCAATTGCTGAAACCCCTTTAACTCTACGATATTCCTCCCAGTACGTTTGTCTAAAGCAAATTCACCTCCTAATGTTTGAAGATCTTTCAGTTTACCCATGTGGAGGGGCATACTTTTTATCTTCGTTCCCGTGATATCAAGGTGACGCAAGTTGATAAGTCTACTCAAAGTAGCTGGTAATTCAGCAAGATCTTTACACTCTGACAACAATAGTGTTTGTAAATTACACAAACTACCTATTTTATCAGGTAATTTTTCGATTGAAGTCCAACACAGATTCAAGTATCGTAGATGTTTCAAGTCGCTAACCGAATCAGGCAACTCCTTCATATGGTGCCCTTGTAATTTGAGCACTCTTAAGCATTGCAGTTTTAGAAGTAGATCGCATCGTACCGTGGGCAATGAATACCCTACAAGGAAGGTGCGCAAGTACTTAGCTTCATATAAAGTATCAAATCTCTGGAAATCGACATCGTATGATTCCAAATAAGAGAAATGGCGAGCCTTGGTCACATCGTCCAGTGAGCAAATATCCTCCAACCTAATGCAAAACTTTCCAGATACAAATTTCGCTAAATCACTTATTAGATCATGCATGATGAAAGAGTTGTACGAGGAATATTGAAAGAATGACCTTGAAACTAGATCATCAAAGTATTTCTCTCCAACTTCTTCCATCATTTTCATCCTGTTGGGCTGTAAAAGATCTTCGGCCATCCACAACAAAACTAGTTCCGACTTGCGAAATTTATAATCTTTGGGAAATATCGAACAATAGCCAAAACAACGCTTGAGAGGTGGAGACAAGTATTGGTAGCTTAGCCATAAAGCCGGTAGAATGCCACTCTTCGTATCTGACAACTCCCATATGTCACTTTGTAATATATTTTTCCATTCTTCCAAATTTGATTCAGAGCGTAAGAGGCCCCCAAGCGATTTTGCAGCTAAAGGAAGGCCTTTACACTTGCTAACAATTTGTCTCCCAATTACTTCTTGATTTGGATCTACAAAACCACTTTCATTCTCAAAGGCATGTTTTGCAAACACCAACCAACAATCTTCCTCAAGCATTTGCATTAGATGGTGGGTTGGACGAGTACCCATCATAGAGGCAACACCTTTGTTGCGTGTAGTGACAATGATCTTACTTCCGCGAACTCCAGACTCAAATGGACGCCTTAAAACATCCCAATCATTGTAATTCTCATTCCAAACATCGTCAAGAACAAAAAGAAACTTCTTCCTTGTCAAAACCTCCTTGAGTTTAACTTGGAGCATATTGAGGTCTGTAATATCACAATTTTGTGAAGTAACTGACCCGTACAGTGTTTGTGTTATTTTAACAACATCAAATACCTCAGAAACACAAACCCATGCTCTCAGGTTAAAATGCCCCTTCACTGCATCGTCGTTGAAAACGAGCTGAGCAAGGGTGGTCTTTCCGATCCCACCCATGCCGAAAACAGGAACGACTCCTATCTTACTGCCAGTAACATCATTTGATAGCAACAACTTAATGATGGTTTCCTTGTCTTTATCTCTTCCGTACACATCAGAGCCTTCAACCACGGAAGTTGAAGGCAGCGTTTGTGAGATTCTGTGCTTGCAGCCTGCTTTCAAATGAAAGGCATCTTTTTGTTTTGCCACGAAGCCTAGCCTCTCAAGAATTTTCTCTATCTTGGAGTCTATAGTTGTCTCGTCGAAGGCACGAACTGAAGCAGAGATAAGACCTTGTACCTTGTTCGTGCTAGTGCTACTTCCGAACTCAGCTTCCATTTTCCGGCTTAACGCTTCTGTCTTGATCTCGTCCAACAGGTCCTCTGCATCAAGGACTACCTCTTTGAGCTTAGTCAGCCACTGCCTTACAGCTAAGTTGCTTATTTGCTTCTCCTCGGCGTCATCGAAAACAGCATGAACATAGATCAACGTCGTCTCCAACTTGTTCAGCAACTCACCGGTCCGTTTCTTTCCGCTGATGAAGTCCTTGATCTCCTGAGAGTCCAACTTCACAAACACTTGCTGGAAGAAACCGGAGAGAACGGCTCCACCTACCACCGCCAAAGCCATGATCAAGATCGATCGGGAGAATGTACAGCAACTGATCAAAGACTCAGAAAGAATCTGGTCTTCACCGAGTAGACTTCAAAGGTGATGACTTCTGTAAAAATAAAAGCGCATTACAACTTTACAACACATAAGAACCACTCGTTCTTATAAGGTTAAAATCCTTTCTCAATCCATCTAAACCCTTATATATTACATCAAGATTTTCTTGCCACACAAAAAATCCAAAGGTCACTTAGTATTAGCCCATGTTATACAAAACAATTCTCTCTCGTTGATGATTATAAGCACATGCAAGTTCCCTTCATCCTTTGATGTGGGATTTAACTCTGAACAATTAGCTTAGTTACGCCATTCATTTGTTCACTGGTTTGAGTGTGTTTACACTTTGAGGAATTCTAATTTACCCTCACACATCTTACTCCTGAACTAATTTGGCGAAAAAATTGATTAAATTCAAGAAATTAAAGTGCAACTTCACTAAACTACCTGGACTAAAAAATCATGATTTTCAAGAGAAAATTGGAGTATTGGTCTTGAAATATGATCTTATTGTTGCTTTGGAGTTCGAAAAATCCAATGAAATTGATATATCCAAAGAGTTTTTCTATTTGAACTCCAAGCCCTGTCTAAGTTCACTCCAAAATATTTTTTGACATCTTAATTCCAGTTTTATCCTTACACTGCAACACACCCCACAAAAACCCTAAAATAAATACAAATACAAAACCCTAGAGAAACCCACCGCAGTGACCGCACAACCCCCATCTCCACTGATCGACAACCCAAAAAACTGCTCCTCTTCCTAAACCCTAGCTAATGCAGAATGTTAATCATCAATCCTCACTGCATCTTCTGCAGCAGGCTAAGTTGCAAGTGCTTTTCTTTTCCTTCTGCATATGATCTTTATTGTTCTTGTTCCTCAGTAGCTTTTGCCCTGATATATGCCCAGGGAAAAAACCTAGAGAAGCTGATTGTCAAGTTGGTGCGGGAGGGACCGAAAGAAAGTGGCGGTCGGTGGTTGGTGGGGGTGGGGTTGTAAGGTAGGTTTTTTTCCAGGTTTTTATCCTATCTTTATTTTATTAGTTTTAGTGGAGAGTATTGTATTAGTAAGTTAAACTTGGAGCTTAAGGTGTTAAAAAAAAATTTGGGATGAACTTAGAAAGGGTGTGGAGTTTGGATAGAAAAACTCTTATCTAAATTTGACAAAAAATGTGGAGCATTTGCTTTAACCAACTTCAGTTGAATGTCCATCAAAATTATGCACGCCAAATGCAATGAGCCCCTTTCAAAGACTACAAAAATTTCTCTTTTAAACATCTGTGTTTCACGTGATTAATTTTGACGAAAATTTATCGAGTTGGCGTCAATGACCAAATACTCTGTATATTGTCAAACTCAAATACCAATGTAATTTTCTTTTGGTACAATGATATTGTATTTGAAGGAGAGGGGGACTGATCCACACAATAGGCCAACCATTAATTAAGTAACAAACTCAACACAAATATAATACGTCTTTATCATCCATATGAATCACATGAGACCTCTCATTTAAAAGTAAATAAGAATATCATTAGGTCGTAATATTAACTGTAGAGTTGTTACCACATATACTAAGGTTAAGGAACTTTTAATTTCAATACCTGAACCTTCTATTGGGTTATAGTGAGGGATCAATGCTTTAATTTACTCAAACTAGTAATAAAATTTTTGTATCAAAACCTTCTATTACGAAAATAAATTACTTAGATTACAAATGTAAGCGGTGGATTGTCATAATAGTGAGATCTTACTCTTCAACTCATTACGTTTTGGGTTTAAACTTTTCCCCCTCCCCTCCTTTTGCCTATAGATTACTAATGCAGAATATAATTTATAATTTTGAAAATGAAATAGAAATAAATTAACTACGAACTTACTATTTTTTAGTTTCAAACCTAAAACGTCAACTTATTAATTAAAAAATTAAAAAAATTACGAGGTACAGTTTAGTGTGTACTTACGCATTGTTCATTTGTTTACCCAACAAAAGCTGAATCGCGATCGCAGCAGGACAGGACAACGTTTGATCTCAACAGGCTGTCCGTCTGGATTTGCGATATTAGACGAACATAAAACCGATTTCTGTTTCCGGATCCCAAAAGAAAACAGAAACATAAAACCCATCTCGTCCACCGCGCTCTTATCTCCCTCGAAAACCCCGACTCCGCCCACACAACACACGTCACGCGCCGCTCAACCAAGAAAATGGAGGGTCTGTGGCGGGCGGCGACGGGCCAAGACCCAAGCCCGGAAGACTACACCGGAATCGAGTTCTGGTCCAATCCTGAGCGCGCCACGTGGCTGACCAAGCAGGGCGATTACATCAAGACGTGGAGGCGCCGCTGGTTCGTCTTGAAACAGGGGAAGCTGTTCTGGTTCAAAGACAATCACGTGACCCGCTCGTCGACGCCGCGCGGTGTGATCCCGGTCGGCACGTGCCTGACTGTGAAGGGCGCCGAGGACGTGGTCCACAAGCCCTGCGCCTTCGAGCTGTCGACTACCAACCACGACACGATGTACTTCATCGCCGATTCGGAGAAGGAGAAGGAGGAGTGGATTAACTCGATCGGACGGTCCATAGTTCAGCACTCCAGATCGCTCGCGGATTCCGAGGTCGTCGATTACGATAGCAGCCGACAGTGATCACAACCTCTCGATTTTCATGGTACAGTAAACTGTAATTTGTGTTTTTTTTTTCCCTTAAATTTGATGTAATAGTTGTTTTGTTTGATAAAAATCGGAGCTTTTCTTGTTTTCTTGCTGTCGAATTTGGACAATTTTAGGCTGAATTTTGTTTCTCTGTTGCTTTTTTTCGTAATATAGATGATATTTTGTGTGATTGAGATGCTAATTCGTATGATTTTTGTGAAAAGGTTTAAACTTTGACGTTGTAATTTGTGAAAATTGAGTCTTGATTCTGTTAGCTGTGTCCACGTACCGGTGTCGTAGAATTTGCATTCTTGGAGTTGAATAGAGTTGCATTTTCGACGAAACTGGAAAATGTTTGAGTGTTTTTGCTCAAAATTGTCGGTATGGTTTTCGAATATCTGTTCTTTAGTCGAGGATTTTGATGTCTTGGAGTTGAATCGACCTTATTAGTCGTGTTGTCCTCGTGTTTGTAAATGTACAACTAGTTTTGAGAAGTTTTGCGTCGCTGTGTGAAGTTCAAAAAGGTGCTAGCTGAGCGGATCTGGTCGAATTTGCTTGCTTGTTGTAGGGTTTAGCAAATTGAGAGGAAGATAGGTCTGGATTATTGAAATCAACCGTGTTGGATCTCAAATAGACACCAAATGATTCAGTTTAGTTCAAACTGCAGACGATTAAGTTTCAACAGTTTGTGATTACTAGCAAATAATAGACATTACTGCATAGAAATGGGGTTTTGGAGTATGTTTTGAAGCGTCGCAGAAGTCTCAACCTTGAAATACAACCACGGTGCTTAGCTAAGAACGTTAACAGTAAGATTGAAACTTGATTATCATTGGGTTTTAGTTGCAGAGGTGTGGGGGAGATTGTAGCCACAGGAAAAAATTCGTGTAGAACAGGTGCTGTGTTCGCTTCTCATAGGAATGGGGTAGGACCTAACCTAAGCTAAACCTACAAACTTCGGCCTCCAACTCAACTGAATTCTAGGTTATTCAATAAATCCCCAACTTTGATCCTTGCCGCGAGTCTCTAACTAATCCAATCTTATTTGTTTGGTTACAGTTTGGGAAAATCATTACTGAGATAGATGGTTTCGTTTCGTTTCGTTTCATTTCTTCTTTGGGGAGATGAGTAGGTTTGATTTGGTGTAGTGAGGCTATGGTTGATTTGATAGCAAGTTCTTGGTCTGCAAGAAATGAGGTCAATTTGTAAAAAATTGGAAGCTTTTTGATCCATGTTTCTCATACGGTTTCCATATATCCCTGATATGCATTGTGTCATTGATTAATATGTGATAACCAAAAACTTTTAATCTACCCATACTAAGAAATCCAACCACAGCCCTCTCAATCTTGCCCGCCCCCACTAGTGATGGTTTCCTTGTCACTACCTGCTAAAGTTAACGTTGCATCAAAGAGCGTTTCCACGAGGTAAAACCTCCTTAGAGAATTTAAGGTTTTCATGAGGCGAATCTTGAGCATCACAATTTAGCTTGATTTAAGGTAGAATGTCATTCGTATAAAAGAGCAAGAACTTTAAATTTAAGAAACAACGATGAACGCACGATCAACAACACTACAATTAGTAAATGTTCCTATACTCTCGAATTCCCTAATTTTTCATACCTCATTAACAATATCAAAAAATTACTTTGCGCGAGAAAATATCATCCTCGATTGCTAATTGGTATCGTTATTGTTTTCTCACTTGACGCGATATTGTATTTTTTATGAATAATGCTAGGTACACCAATTTTTTGCACTAAATTTGTGCACCGAATAACGTGACACCAATCAAATTTGTACTTTAATTTAAATTATATAGTTTGAAATATGTCAAATTATTTGATGTATGAATTTAGTACACTGTTCTAAAAATCCCCGTCCAGCGCCGCCTAGGCCCTGCCTAGACGTTAGGCGGATGGCTACCGTCCCGATTAATGCCTAAACGTTTGAAAATTAAGAAATGACGCCTATACCTACTGAGGCCCCCACCTAGACCGCCTAGACACCCGTCTAACCCGCCCAACCCCGCTTAGGCACCTCCTAGGTTATGACTCACTTAGACAAAAAATAAATTAACTTTCATTTTACATTTTATTTTTTCCAATAGATTCTAAGAGACTTATTGAATACTTGAATGAACACACATTATATGCTTGTTCTCCATGTTTTCATTATGTTCCAATAACTCATAATATATATGTCATTTTATTTTGTAGTTTATGGTGAAATTATATATATTTTAAGTATAAATAGACACCTATTTATAGTAAGTATAGTAGGTTTAGTTAAATCCGTCTAGTCTGCCTAGGCAATAGGCCTCAGCCCTTCGTCTGACTAGCACCTAACGTCTTTTAAAACCTTGATTTAGTATACGGAGCACCGCCTTTTTTAACAGAATTAAAAACCTCAAGTGAACGGGGCTAAGGCGAGAGTGACCACAGAAGAGATGGCAACTCTAAGCACCCCACTTATCTCTCTACCACGTCACTCACCAAATCCTCCATCGCCAACCGCCACTAACGAACTTTTCTCAAGCTACCCACCTCTTTCCTCAATCGACCACTGCACCAGCATCAAGCAGCTGAAGCAAGTCCATGCCCAAATGCTCCGTACAGGCCTTCTCTTCGACCCCTACTCCGCCAGCAAGCTTATCACCGTCTGTGCTCTCTCCTCCTTCTCCAGCCTCGACTATGCCCGCCAAGTGTTCGACCAAATTCCCCAACCAAATCTCTACTCTTGGAACACCCTCATCCGCGCTTATGCGTCGAGCGCTGATCCGACTGAAAGCATCCTTGTATTTCTGGAAATGCTTTATCGCTGTATGGAGAGTCCCAATAAATTTACTTACCCGTTTGTGATCAAGGCGGCTTCAGAGCTCCGGGTTTTAGAGCTCGGAAGAGGGTTTCATGGCATGGTGATAAAGGCCTCACTTGGTTCAGATGTTTATATTCTCAATTCTCTGGTCCATTTCTATGGGTCGTGCGGGGATTTGGATTTGGCACGGCGGGTTTTCGTGAAGACTCCTAAGAAAGATGTTGTGTCTTGGAATTCTATGATCACGGCTTTTACGCAGGGGAATTGTCCCGAGGAGGCGTTGGAGTTGTTTAAGGAGATGGAGGCAGAGAATGTGAAGCCGAATGATGTGACAATGGTGAGTGTGTTGTCAGCTTGCGCAAAGAAGGTTGATTTGGAGTTGGGGAGGTGGGTTTGTTCGCGTATTGAAAGGAATGAAATTGGAGAGAACTTGACTTTGAACAATGCTATGCTTGATATGTATGTGAAATGCGGGAGCATTGAAGAAGCGAAAAGATTGTTTGGTAGGATGCCAGAGAAGGATATTGTCTCTTGGACTACAATACTTGATGGGTATGCTCAGTCAGGAAATTATGATGAGGCTTGGCGGGTTTTCGCTGCGATGCCTAGTCAAGACATTGCTGCATGGAATGTCCTCATTTCGTCTTATGAACAAAGTGGTAAGCCAAAGGAGGCTTTGGCGGTTTTTCATGACTTGCAGAGAAGGAAGAGCCCGAAACCTGATGAAGTCACTCTAGTTAGTACCCTGGTAGCCTGTGCTCAATTGGGAGCAATTGATCTTGGTGGCTGGATACATGTTTACGTAAAGAAGCAGGGTATGAAGATGAATTGTCACCTCACAACCTCACTTATTGACATGTATGCAAAGTGTGGGGACCTGGATAAGGCACTTGAGGTGTTTAATTCAGTGGAAAGGAGAGATGTGTTCGTCTGGAGCGCCATGATTGCTGCTCTGGCAATGCATGGGAAAGGGAGGGAGGCATTGGATTGTTTCTCAAGAATGCTAGAAACCAAGGTGAAGCCCAATTCCGTGACATTCACCAATGTGTTATGCGCTTGTAGCCATGCTGGATTGGTGGATGAAGGAAAAACATTTTTCTATCAGATGGAGCCAGTTTACGGGGTTGTGCCTGGTGTAAAGCACTATGCTTGCATGGTCGATATTTTAGGCCGTTATGGAAATCTGGAGGAAGCTACAGAGTTGATAGAGAAAATGCCAATAGCTCCTACTGCGTCTGTATGGGGGGCTCTTCTTGGGGCCTGTGGACTTCATGGGAATGTTGAGCTTGCCGAAAAGGCGTGTAGCCATATGCTTGAGTTGGATCCCAGAAACCACGGAGCTTATGTACTCTTATCAAATATCTATGCCAAGACAGGGAAATGGGAAGAAGTTTCAGGGTTAAGGCAGCGTATGCGAGATGCGGGAATTAAGAAAGAACCCGGTTGTAGTGCAATCGAAGTCAACGGTATTGTTCATGAGTTTCTAGTTGGTGATAACTCTCACCCTCTGTGCAAAGAAATATATTCAAAGTTGGATGAAATAGCAGGGAGATTGAAGTCAAATGGATACGTGCCAAACAAGTCACATCTACTGCAGTTTGTTGAGGAAGAAGATATGAAGAACCATGCCTTAATCCTTCACAGTGAGAAATTAGCGATTGCATTCGGGCTTATCAGCTTAAGTCCATCTCAACCAATTCAGGTTGTGAAGAATCTTCGTGTTTGCGGAGACTGCCACGCAGTTGCTAAGCTTATATCGAGGGTTTACGATAGGGAGATCTTGCTGAGAGATCGATATCGGTTTCATCATTTCAGAGATGGGCATTGCTCATGTAACGATTATTGGTGAAGACGCAAGCTCTTTGCTAGAACCTAAACCTCAAACCCTCGATATAAGCTTTTAGCAATTGCGTGTCGATACATCATTTGTATAAACCTATCATGTTGTATGATCATTGGTGATACAGATTGTCCGGCTATGAAACAGCTTGTCGATACATCATTGGTGATGAGTCGATAGCATTGTCGCCAACAAAACGGACAAACAAGTCATCAATACATTTTCGTCAGTACTGATGTGAGCAAGTACGGACATCCTGCACAGATAATTTATGCCTCCTTTGAACAAATCCGTCGGAATTGGGCTTCCTAAAAAACCTCTTTTCAACTCCAAACTTGCAAGAATTTTTTTAAAAAATTATTGAAGACTTCAAACAAAAGCATAGAAGCAAAACTGAAAATCCGCACAAGGAAAAGCCCCAAATTTCTCATTCAGTTGAGGACATCAAAACCTCATGCCAGATCCGTACCCTTCTCAGCTTTCTTGTTCATGTTTCTTATATATACCAGTGCTTATTTCTTACACATTTTAGGACTCCTTGGAAAAAAAAGGAGACAATGGAAGCCCTTGCAGGATCCTCCATAACCTTGGTTGCAAAGGCTAACAAACCTCTCTCTCCCTCGAAATATCTTATGGGTCGATCCGACATTTGCATTTTGGGGTCTCGAAATTCCAATGTACGTGTTCACCATACCTCTCGACTTCGACAGAAAGCGCTTCAATTGGTTGCTTCATCTCAGACAGAGGTAATAATCCATACCAACCCGACTCTTTTATAGATGCCCATAGACGAAACTGGTTACAAACTTTTAATCCAAAACAAAATTAGAGAGGACTAAACCAGCAATAAAACCGCATATAAACCACGGTTCAATGCCCTTTATTGACATCTTAATGTCTTTTGGATTCCATTTCCAATTAAAAGTTTGTTTGCAAAATCGACCATATAGTAATTTTCTTTCCCACAGTTGATATTCTAATTCAACGTCATCTATAAAACTCATGTCAGGTTTTTACGACCTCAGAAACTGCAGGAGTTGGGATCCAACCAACCGGTAAGTTTAGTATATTCAACCTTGTTAATCATATTAAACGAGTTCCAAGTTTGTGCCAACTAGCTCTTAATCTGATAATATTTCTCTTCCGATATCGAACGAGTTCCTAATTCCGATATCAAGTGATGATCAGTGTCTGCTTTTCAGAGCAATCAGAAACCGTCCGTGTCCAATTCAATTTACACAAGGAGTGCAAATTTGGTGAGAGCTTCCTCTTGGTGGGGAGTGAACCTATCATGGGACAGTGGAATCCTTCAAATGCTACACCAATGAACTGGTCAGATGGAAACATATGGAACATTGAGCTGGTGAGAATTCCTATATGATTCCTTCTACTATTTTTATATTCATATTCACGAACCGTCGACTGTAAGATCTTGGTGTCACTAGACCAAATGATCATTACCTGACATGGTTAATTTACAGGCTGAATCGTATAAATCTGTACGCGATTTCTGAAATTTGATTGGTTTTTAAATTTTAATAGAATGTTCCTACTGGCATAGCAATCCAATGCAAGTTTATACTGAAAAAGGACACAGGAGATGTGCTGTGGCAACCCGGTCCAGATCGGATTCTGCACACCTGGAGAACCAAGAACACTATATCAATCGATGAAGACTGGAAGGATTATGAACTTCAGAAGATAAGCGAAGTGCAAATTACAAATGAAAACGAGGCACTACTTGTAGACCTCGATGTGGGACCGATTACTCCCACGAATGTTACTCGTCCTGAAGATCAAGAACTGGTGTTGAATACGAAGGGTGTGGATTTTACAGATAAACCTGCCTCTGCGGATGGAAACCCACCATTTAACAGCAACATTGAGGTCATAATTGAAGAGAAGGCTATCAAATCTGCAGATGGAGCGTTGCTTGGTATAAAGAAGGAAGTGCGCGTTGTAGACAATGGTAATAGCGCCGTGAAGGAGGAATCTATAAAGAAGACAACCCCGACAACCTTAACAGGAATGATTTCAGAAAGTACGAAAGATGAAGACAATAAGGCCTTGCCTACTTATGAAGGAGGTCCTGTTCTAGTGCCCAGTTTAACTGCAACACAAGCAGTGCCTTCTGAAGAAGCAATACTGCCCAAAGGACTTGGAACACCAATACCTTCTAAAGAATCACCACCCATAGAGCTAGGAAAATATATATCTCCTGCAGAAGCAATATCCAAAGATCTTGGAAAATCGATGAATTTTAATGAACTTGGAATAACAAAGTCTACTGACGCAGCACCGCCCAAAGAACTACCCATGGAACTAGGAAATTTGATGTCTTCTGAAGAAGCACTGCCAAAAGAACTTGGAAAGTCAATGTCTTCTCGAGCAGCACTACATACTGAAGAAGCACTCCCAAATGAACTTAGAAAACCGCTGTCTTCTGAAGATGGATTTTCGAGAGAACTTGGAACATCAATGAGTTCTGGAGAAAGCACCACCAAAAGAACTAGGAACACCGATGACTACTCATGGCTCAATTGGAACTAATCCAACAGAGAGGCAGAATTCTTGATGAATCAAGTCACTACTTTCTTTACTTCTTGTTGTTAGCAAGAACCCTTACCATTTTGTTTTCGTCTTACCTGGGACTGGAGAAGAAACTGGCTTGTAACTGTAAATATGGACTTCAGCACTTGGTTGACTGCCTCTTTTATTGACTTCTGTATTTGCTCACCTTGAGCAGGCCTTTCTGTTTTGCGATTTTTAACCATGTATAATTTAATTGCACAATAACCAGCAAGCATTTTCAATGTATTGAAACATACCGACCCGTATGTTCCATCGATCCAGGCCAATTCTTCTTGCAGTGGTTTCACCTGCAAATTTCAGCCCAAAATTAAACTACAAACTGTTTCTGTGAAAAGTTTGCACCGACCAAATCCAATCATCACTATGATCGTCAAATGGCATCAACAAATCATGCAAATTAATTAAGGTGCCGGGGTATGCTCTTGGCAATACACATAAAACTATCCTATTCAAATGGACTTCAACAACCATGAGAAACTGCAAATCAAGAAATGATTTTATGCAGAGTTGCAACTTGCTAGTTAAATGCATATATCAACTACATCTCATCCAAGAGAAACGCCAACAAAAACCTATAGAAAAAACAAACACAACAAATCAATGGAAACAAAATTAGGATATACCTTACACAACAAAAAAGAAACAAGTCTCACATTGCATAACAGAAGGGACCTAACTGCATACAAGGGAGGCCAAAGTTGGAAACTTGGAAACAGCATCGATATTTGATTTACATCATTATCTATCTTTTTTATGATGGGTGTTACCCATTAGTTCATCAATGTTTTTCCATATAGGATTCTGGTCCTTGCTTTGTGGTACTTGTATCTTCCCTTCAATAATCTTACTTTTGATCTTGGCCTAGATTATCATCAAACCCATCTTCTCACTCTCCCTTTTCACTCCTATGACGACCTTCTCTAGACTTTGGCTGAATCTCATCATCTCCATCCCTTCTCAGTCTCTCTCCTTCCCTCTTATCCTTGCCTGCTCTCGACCTCAGATCAAATTCATTGTCATTGCGTCTTCTTGACTTCTGATCTTCCCTCCTATCATAATCTTCTCTAGACTTCGGCTGATTTTCATAATCGATGTGCCTTCTTAATCTCTTTTCATCCATCCTATCATGATTGTCTCTAGACTTTGGATCAAAATCAGCATCACCAGCATGCCTTCTCAGTCCCTTATCTTCCCTACTATCATTTTCCCTCCTACCACGATCATCTTTAGATTTGGGCTCAATTTCACCATCATCGCTATGCCTTCTTAGTCTCTTATTTTCCCTTCTATCGTCTCCCCTCCTATCGTGATCTTCTCCAGATTTCAGCTTTGGCTCAAATTCCTGATCACCACCACTCCCTCTGGGTCTTTTATCTTCCTTTTTATCATAATCTTCTCTTGACTTTGGCTGAAATTCATCATCATTGTGCCTTCTCGACCTCTGTTCTTCTCTCCTGCCATAAATTTCTCTTGAATTGGGCCCCAATTCAGCATCCTCACTCCATCTTCTTGATCTATTTTCTTCCCCCCTATCATGATCTCTTGATCTAGGCTCAAACTTTTCATCATCACCCCGCTGTCTTCCCAGTCTCTTTTGCTCTCTCCCATCACCTCGCTTGGGGTGACTTTCGAAGTCCCTCCCGTTGCCCTTTCTTCTGGAGTCCAATTCTCTATCACCTGATCTGAACTCTTCTTGACCTTTTGGCTCTGGAACACGATTTGGCGGAATGGTACTAGATCTTTTCTCACCCCTTTTTGGGCCCTCATAACTGTCACGCCCCCATTTCGGGTCTTTTTCACCCCAACCTGTGTTTGCAGCTCTCTGGATATAAACAGAAAAAAAAAAAAGCACACATAAGCACCTATATAGAAAGATATTAATTGATTTTAATTTAAAACATAAACCTTTACAACTAATATAAACGATTCGGTACATAAACTCAGATAATTGAATAAACTTTAAGCATTTTTAAGCATCATAAACTTAAGTAATACACAGAAATCAACCTCCTTTTCATTGCAATAAACAACATTCAAACTACATTACCACTTATTCACTAAGATATTTCGATCCACGTTCCCCAAAAGCCAAGTAACAGTGTAAAAATCAACATGCAGTCGGCGAAAAACTGAAACAATCAGATAATGTTGAACTTACCTGCTCATTGTGTGAAAACTTGCACGAATCTCCGCGTGTACATTCGCCTTTCTGGAAAGCCCGGCAAACGCCCCGCTCCTCCCTTTTCCTCTGCGCCTCCTCTTCATCTTCCTCCTCCTTCTTCTTGTACTTGGTCACATGATCAACCCTAATTGTCCGCCCCAAAATTTGAGCTCCGTTCAAATTATCCACAGCAAGAATCGTGCTCCTCTGGTCCTCGTACGCCACAAACGCAAACCCTTTGGACTTCCCAGTCGCCTTATCGCGAACAAGATTCACATCCACGATCTCTCCGTATCTGAAAACGAATCGAACGTCAAAAAATTGAAAAAAAAAAATGGAAAATTTGAAAAAAAAAAAAAAAGAACGAAAAATTGAAATTAATCGAAGGAGAATTAGGGCTTACTGTGCGAAAACAGCGAGGAGATCGCCTTCTGTGAGATCGAAGGGAATGCCGCCGACGTAGACGTAGGCGGAGTCTTTGTACTTGGCGTGCCACGACGCCTCCTCTGAAATCCCTAATTGGGCTTCTCTGGAATTGATGTTCTGAATGCGTTTCACTAGGGTTAGCGGGTTCATCGTTCTGATTCCGCCAAGATTTTTCTGCTTTCTCTCTCTGGGTAGTGAACTTAAACCCTAATTTTTGAAGAACAATACCCTAATTTTTGCAGAACGTTGTTCTTACGCTGTTTCGGATTGCGGACGATGGGGAATCTGAATGAGGGTCTTATTGGGCTTCAACTCTCGGCCCATTATGCTTGCAGTTTCATATTGAGCTTGGATTCTCGGCCCACTATTGACATTTCAAAATAGTCATGCACTCTCGCTTGTTGAGTAGAGTGGGGGAGTTAAAGATCATTTTCAAAAGAGATGTTAAATTTTAAATTTGAAAGCTTACGTGGTACTTTGACATTTTTAAAAATTTTTCTCTCCAACCGATATACCAAATTTTAAACATAAAAAAAAATTCATATATATTTTCTTTGTATTGGGAATGAAAAGAAACAAAAGGATAATGTTTTAAACCAATAAAAATTTAATAAAAAGCATTTAAAAATTAATTAAAAAATCTGAAGGTGTTGTCAAATTTGGTAGCAAGGGGAAGAGATGTGATTTCATATCATACTACATCAGATTTGGCTTTTCGGTTGAAAAACATTAATGTTGTCTTTTGTTACCATTGTTGCTGATTTGAATATTTTAACATCTCATTTGAAAATGCTCTAAGAGGTTAAATAGTTAATTGCTAAGAGGTAAAGAAATCATCAGATATCGAATACACACCGAAACGTATAACATAATTGTTTTCAATCATTTCAGTAAAGCATCATCTGCCAAGTATTAACAAATGCGCAATGACTATTTTAGAGCGTTTTGTTTGTCAAAAACATCGTTGTCGTATTGCAATGGGTGGTACCATCATCTTATTTAGACATGCTAGTAACAAACAAGACGTGTTAAATAAAGTTGTGTTTCACAACCAACAAACTTTGATGCAGAAGAGCGGGAAACATTTCTGATCATCACCATCAATCTCACATGTCATGCAACCAAACGACACACACACCACGCCGAACTTGTTCTTCAACTTTTGATCATGGGGCCAGTTGTAGCTCAAAAATAGCAGTGCCTCCCAGGCACCCACGGCCCCACCACACCAAACTCCACACTTTATTTAGATTCCAAGTTTTCAACTCCATAATTCTTGCAGCTGAGGCTGGGTCAAAAGCACATAGTGGAATATACTCCCACTGTTTTCTTCTGTGTTCTTCTCTGCGAATAAGATCGCAGATCGGCACAGGGAAGAGCCAGCCCATTTCATTGAATCCTCCAAAACCCAGAATTCTGCAGAGCAATTAAGTGGGTGGTAGGTAAGAATTTACTCACTCGATCTTGGGGTTTCGTTTTTCTTTTACCGGATTATGTTTCCTTGTGATTTGATATCAAATGTGTTAACTTGTAGAGCTGTAAAGACTGAATTTTTATCTGGTTTTTGTAGTTACCCTGTGTGAATGCAATGTCAAGTTTCAGGGCTGTGTTTTTTTTATCTGGGTTGATCTGATTTTTCATCTGGGATGCAGAAATTTTTACTTGGTGGTTGTTTTGGTGGAGTTTTCTGTGACATGAAAGGCAATGTCTGTTTACGGTAAAGACACGGATCCAGCATTCCAGGCTGCAGGAACAAATCTGTATCCTTTATAAATGGTTCCATTTGATTCTTATATGATATGCCAGAGACCGAAAACTGCTCAAATGCTCGGAATTTGGGAAAATTTTGGTTTACTACTGTTTCGAATGCTTATGTTCAGAAGATATGTACTGCATCTGTAGAAAACTATGTTGTTTCTTTCGGATCTAGTTGGTAGGAGTTGATGTATTCGTAGATTAAACAATTCACTGACCGTGCGGCCTTTCTTATAGCTAGCAACAAATAATGGACAGATACAGTTTGTGTTCAATGGTATTTTGTTAACTAACTTCGATCCTTGATATTTCATGCATCTTGTGTTGAAATTCAATGATTCATCCTTAACCTTCTTA
The DNA here is from genome assembly GCF_963583255.1 of Pyrus communis. Classification (NCBI taxonomy): domain Eukaryota; kingdom Viridiplantae; phylum Streptophyta; class Magnoliopsida; order Rosales; family Rosaceae; genus Pyrus; species Pyrus communis. The sequence continues at coordinate 4,855,218 of NC_084816.1, read as the reverse complement.
TGATTAGTGGTTTGGAAATTTGGTGTGTTGAGAACCTAAAATTGGTTTCTGTTCCAAAATCTTCGCATCGGAAATTCTATTCCGGAAGTGCATATGTGGTTTTAAATGTAAGTAGTTCGAAGATTGTGCTCATTTTACTGCCATTTAGTTTTCTTTTACTCAGAATATCGTATCTTCAAATTAAAGTTCATCCCAGTACAATTTAATCATCTTAGACTGTTCGTGGATCTGCGATATCTAGAGCTTATCCGTGTATTTAACTAGTTTGACTGTTTCACTTGTTTGTCATGACAGACATTTCTGCCGAAAAATGGCCTTCCTCGGCATGACATACACTATTGGCTGGGAAATGACTCAAACAAGGTTTGAATTTGTTCACTTGTTCGGCATGCATTCTAGAAATACAAATACACCAGTTTACTAGTTTTATGTTGTCGACTTGTCACGTTGGTTTTTGACCCAAAAGAAATGTTGTCTTGTTAGTATTGTGTAGAGCTGAACATACGTAAGATGCTGCAACATTAATTACTGTTTGTGCGTGGTGTTGGTAATAGAAACCTTTTCTGTAGAGTCAGTTAATTCTACCTTTAGCCACAAAACTCCAAAGGGAACGGGGAGGGTCGGGGGTAGAAAAGAATTCTCTACGAGAATCCTTGTGTGTATTTTTGCTCTCGTGCGGTGACATTCTTACCTAGGAAATCGATGGCAGGAAAATATCAAGTTTTGATTCGGACAATTATGAAAAAAATCTGAAAAATGAATTACTCACATCATTTGAGGGTTCTTATAGCTAATATCATATTGGCAGGAGGACTCGGCGTTGGCATCAGATAAAGCACTAGAACTAGATGCAGCCCTAGGGTCCTGCACTGTGCAATATAGGGAGCTTCAAGGCCATGAAACACGAAAGTTTTTATCGTACTTCAAACCCTGTATTATCCCCATTGAAGGAGCATATAGAACACAACAAGAGCGCTTAAATGGTGAAACATATAAAGTCAGCTTGTTAGCTTGCAAAGGGGACCATGTTGTTCATGTTAAAGAAGTAAGATTCCTTTTTCTCTTTTGCATTTACTGCTGTTGTTTCTTCTAGACCTCTCATCAGAATTTATATCGTCAACTAGGTTCCTTTCTCTCGGTCATCACTGAACCACAATGACGTATTCATACTTGATACTGCATCAAAAATTTTCCTCTTTAGTGGGTGCAACTCTAGCATACAGGAAAGAGCCAAGGGTTTGGAGGTTGTTCAATACATCAAAGAGAATAAGCATCGGGAAAAATGCGAGGTGGCAACTGTAGGTTGGCAATCTTCTGACCTCTCTCCTTTTCCTTTAAGAAAACCATACAATTATTGATTGTTAAAGTGCTGCAGAGGATGGAAAATTCGTTGGTGATCCTGAAGTGGGTGAATTTTGGAGCTTATTTGGTGGTTATGCTCCCATTCCCCAGGATCCACCGTCTTCTGTCCAGGAAAAACCGGAGACACCCTTTGTGAAACTATCGTGGTCAGTATTGATAATTCTTGATCACTTCTTGTGATTATATTTCTTCAAATCTTATATATCTTGCTCATAAAGTTTTGTTGACATTATTCTAAGGATATCAACTCAGGGTAAACTATGTCCATGTCGAACTGACTCACTAAATAAAGAAATGCTGGAGACGGACAAGTGTTATATGCTGGACTGTGATTCTGAGATTTTTGTTTGGATGGGAAAGCATACCTCAGTTTCAGAAAGAAAAACATCAATTTCCGCTACAGAAGTAAGAATTTTTCCTCCTGTATTATTTTCATCCCCTTTTATTACTTTTTGAAAGAGCACAAACCCCTCGAAGGAAGACAGATGAGTTTTCAAGTACACAAGAAATTTAGTTACTCAAAGGAAATAAAATGCTATAATTGAAGCTCATGTTTGAGCCATAGGCATTGTTTTCCATAATGATTGCCTACTCCTTATCAGGATTTCCTCAGAAACCAAGGCAGGTCAGCGGGGACTCATTCAGTGTTTATAACTGAAGGATTAGAAACTGTTAAGTTTAGGTCATACTTTGATAATTGGCCTCAAACAGTCAAAATCAAGCTGTATGAAGAAGGCCGAGAGAAAGTAGCAGGTTTAATCCCGTAACTAAGTACCAACTTTACAATTACTAGTGCTGTAACTAAAGCAGGATTTACCTTAATATAGCTCTTATAATATTTACTTTATGGCAGCAATGTTCAAGCAAAAGGGTTATGAGGTGAAAGAGCTTCCAGATGAAGAAGACATCCAGCCATTTATAGATTGCAGTGGCACATTGAAGGTACCTTCTTACCGGAAATTTCACTCTTTCAAAGTCTGTATTTGATTCTGTTGCCCCTTAATTGCAATCTATAACATTTCAGGTTTGGCGGGTGGATGGTGATAAACTGTCCCTCATTCCAGCTTCAGACCAGCGAAAAATATTCAGCGGGGATTGCTATGTTGTGCAGTATACTTATCATGGAAAGGAAAAGAGTGACAATCTCTTTTATGCATGGCTTGGCTGTCAAAGTGTAACGGTAAGTGGTAACTAGAGAGATTTGAATACGGTAGTTGTTGGGTGAAAATTTATTATCATTATTTTTATCTCTGTTCTGCTTGCAGGAAGATAGAAGGGATGCTATCTCTCGTATGAATGCCCTAGTCGATTCAACCAAGGGAGACCCTGTTTTGGTAAGCTTTATGTTTCTTTCTCCTATGCGTGATCTTTTGAAATAATCTGGTGATTAAGTTAGTAGTTATATTGTTGCACATAATCACCTTTGCATTGTATATTAATTTATTTAGAACACATTTATCTCTGATTTACCCCACATTTTTCAAGTTCAGGCTCAAGTTATGGAGAACAAGGAGCCTTCTCAATTCTTTTCCATTTTCCAGACATTAATTATTTACAAGGTTCATACCTCTGCTCTCTCTAGTCTAATATAGTTTCCATTTAAAGTTAAACATTGTTTCCGTTTCAAGTTAATCTGATGTTAATCATCCGGCAGCTTCCTGATAATGGTTTTTCTTCTTAGGGAGGTAGGAGTGCACGATACAAGAATTTTATAGCAGAAAATGGTATTGCAGATGAAACTTATGATGAAAGCAAGACAGCCCTTTTTCGTGTTCAAGGGACAAGTCCCAACAATATGCAGGCAATCCAAGTCGATCCAGTAAGCTTTTGAGCCAGGACCTTTTAATTTTTCTATCTTAGAATGGAAAGAATATTGAGATCACACTATCATTAGCCTTTGATAGTGTGACTTGACTCTTGACCTCTCGCCTTGCATATGCATGTAAGATTTGAGTATAAATTCATACTGTTCCAGGTTTCGAGATCTTTGAACTCGTGTTATTGTTACATCCTGCAAACTGGTGCATCTGCTTTCACTTGGATTGGGAATCTCTCCTCGACCAGAGACCATGACCTTCTTGACAGAATGCTCGAATTAATACATGTAACTTGATCTTTAAACTTCTCTCCTATTTTTTTTTTCTCATACTTCACTCAGAATTGTATAATATATGTATTTTCTCTTGATGTCAATCAGCCAACTTGGCAAGCCGTATCACTGAGGGAAGGGAGCGAATCCGATACTTTCTGGAATGTGCTTGGTGGAAAGGCTGAGTATCCGAGGGCAAAAGAAATAAAAGGACACATGGAAGACCCAAATTTGTTTATGTTGAGCATAACTGAAGGTACACAAAATGCCCCAACTTTCTAATTGTTCTCTCCAAAGATATTGCAGTGTTGCCTTGGTTCAGAATCGTCTTGGCTTTATATGGCTGTAAAAACGTTCTAATAACGGGGTTTTGCTTGTTTTGCATCTTGATCCAAACTCCTCATTCAGGTGATTTCAAGGTATACTTTCATAAACTTTAACTCTCCTAGTATGTGAAAATTTCATTTCAATAGTACCAAGAGTAAGGTTTGTTGGTACTCCGGAGATACTTTACTTCATCTGAATCAGTTTGCATATTTCAGGTGAAGGAAATATACAATTTTACACAGGACGATTTAACTACTGAAGACGTGTTAGTACTTGACTGCCACAACGAGATTTATGTTTGGATTGGATGCCACTCTAACATTAGTTCAAAGAAACAAGCCCTTACTCTTGGCCTGGTTAGTTTTCCACCATGAAACCTACATTATGCATCAGACTAGAAAACTTTCTACTGCATATTAATTAATCATTCAATTTTTCGGTTTCATTGGTCACATTTCTATAGTTGCTTTGTTTGGCTGCATCAAAATTCAATGTAGTGAAGTGCTAGGTTTACGAATATCTTAGTACCTTTTTCATACTTTTATGCGTGCTCTTATTTTCCTACATTTTACTTGTTTCTGGGCCTCTCACAGAAATTTCTCGAGACGGATGTACTGGTTGAAGGGCTATCTTTGGAGACTCCTATGTATGTTGTTAGTGAAGGGCACGAACCACCATTTTTCACTCGTTTCTTTGAATGGGATCCATCAAAGTCAAATGTAAGATTGTTCGCCTACATAAATGATGCATTGTTGAGCTCTTGCTGAATTTGTTCATAAGATCGAAGCTAAGATTTCCTTGATTTCTGTTGTACTACGGTGATTGTTCCATGAGGTTCTCAACTAAACTGTTTCCGTTGTAGATGCATGGCAACTCATTTGAGCGGAAGCTAGCTATTTTAAAAGGAAAACCACAACAATTAGAAGTAAGTGACTTCAAGATGTTTCAATTTATGTAACCTCTATATGTCTTTCAATCAGAGTAAGTGACTTTATTCACGTGTCTCTCATTGAATTTCTTAGGCACCTATAAGAAACACATGGAAAGCAAACTCCAGGTCCAGGGAGACAACCCCAGATGGTTTTAGAAGCAAGTCCATGAGTTCCAATGGCCGGAGAAGTGCTTCTCCTGCATCCGGTGGTTCAGTTTCTAATGTCAAGTCCCCAAACAATCACATCTTTTCCAGCTCATCTGCTCCAACTAAGAAACTCTTTCCAAAATCCTCTCCTTACAGTAGTCCTGGTAACGAAAGATTACAAGTTTCGTGCAGTTATACGAAACCACTGTATCTCTTGATGCTTACTTTTCTTAGTTTCCAACACCTACGACCTCATTCTTTTGTCTTTAATTTCTTTTGGTAGGCAAGTCAATGGTACCTGCAGGTTCTCCAGTAAACTTACTGGATAATACAGGTGGCACTAAGGCTAATGGAAGTGAGCCTAGTGAAGGAGGCCTAAACTTGTTGACGTATCCATATGAACGACTCAAAGTGGTTTCTCTAAACCCGGCAGCAGGAATAGACATAACCAAAAGAGAGGTACCCCCTTTGCACTCATCTAGAGACAACCTAATTTCTTTTCTTGGGGTTCTATGTTTAATGCAAAATGCTATACCTGGAAACCGAATATGTCAGTTTCCGAACACAAACAGCATCAAATAATTTACCTAATCAATAAAGGTCCGAAATGAAGGGGAAGAACACCTCCGAAATTTCAACAGGATTTCCATGTTTCACTTGTGGAGCTATGCGCTTTCAGTTTTCATTTCTTCTCTTCTAGTTTCTCCCATATTTGGTTTCTACATGACCATACCTGAAAACCGTGTTGAACTCAAAACTCAAAATCTTCATAGAAACCGGTTTCTTCTGCCAATGCCACGACAGTCAGCTTGATTACTAGGCCTGTTTTTACGTCCTTTTTCATTGCCGTCTGCTTAATCTTTTCGGTTCATAGCATGCAATGAAAATGTCTATGAAAAATATGAAATATCAGTTGTACTTGAGTCCAGTAAAGCAATCACTGATCAACTTGTTCTGGTGTTTTCAGGCATATCTCTCTGATGAAGAATTCCAAGTGCATTTTGGAATGGCCAAAAGGGACTTCTATAAGCTTCCTAAATGGAAACAAAACAAGCAAAAGATGGCACTTCATCTTTTCTAAGGAAAGGAAGCAACCACCAATTCTTCTACATATAAGAGAACCACAGGGCATCTTTACTTTCCAAATCTGGTCTTCTAAATGGTAGTGCTATTCGCACACTCATTTTTACTTCTCACACGCCTCTCTCAATTTTCGGCTTCGGATCAAATGAATTGAAGAAAATTAACGGCAAAAAATTAATAAGGTGCGTGAGAGGTGAATTTGGATGTGTAAATAACACTATTCCTTTTAAAATGTTGGACTAAAAGCAAATAGGCTGATGGTTTTTTTGTTGTAAATTTGAACTTTGGCAGTTTGATCTTGTCAAGTTTGTAGTTCTGCGTATGTACCAACTATATCAACCGCTCATTTAGCGTGTGAGACATTCTTAAAATATTGTATGAGTGATGTTACAAATTGCGTACGTCCGTGTATTAGTCGTTACTTGATTTAGACCATTCTTTTTAACTTTATAATTCAACTACAAGTTGTCATTTAGTACTACAATCTAATGATATTCTTTTTTATTTGTAAGTAAAAGATCTTATACTCGATTCTTGTGGTATTATTTGAGAATCTTCACAAATAATACCTGACGAAAATTAGTTACATAATGTACGATAAATAGACATAATTAAATAATCATTTGGATCCTCACACAAATGGTCCAAAGAGGATTCTCGTCCCCGCGTACAAACTTGTACGCAAAACAAAATGTGGACCCGTAGGTTTTGCAGCCGTCCTTATGCAAGAATTTTTCCTCTGTACATTCGATCCAATTAATAGTATAATTTCTGTTACAAGTGACGTAATACTTAATTGATTAGCACATTTGTGACAACGATTATTTCAATAAAACAGTTATATATTTAGGAAAAATTACACATAAAATATACTTTTAATACTTAATTTTATATTGAAACGATACTTTTTAAACATTTCAAGAAGAGACAAATATTAATATATGTGACAGATGACATCATTGTTTTTTTTTCCCTCTAAAGTGTAAGTTACAAAAATATCCTTTATACAAATTGATTGTACTAGAAATTACCATTTAGCTGTTGGAGGATATGAAAGCGAGTCTGCAGTTAAAAGTCTCTCGCCTGACAATTTGGTCATCCCATCTATGCGTACATTGGATTAGAATTTAATATGAATTTTGAAGGAAACAAATTGTCAAGGAGACACCAGCCAACCCCACTTTGCTCCGCCGCCGACAAACCGTCAATATAACTTCCACCCACCTCAATCCACCATTGGTGACTCCCATATCTCCTTGGTCCTCACCCAACCAAGCTCCTTTCTCTCCCCGTCTAAACTTCCACACTAAGTTCATATAAGAGGTTTTGATTCAACTCATTACTTCTCACCCCACTTCAAATTTCAAATGTGCAGGGAGACATCAAAACCAAGTTTGAAATGTGCAGCAAGGCACGGTGATTCAATTGGAATCTCTTAATTGGTTTACAAAATTAAACTGTAAATTATACAAAGAAAGAAAAATTAAGCAACGAAAATTGAAAGAAAAAAAGGGGCTTGGTGGTGGTGGTGGAACTACTTTCGTTGAAGGTGGATACTGTTTTGCAATCTTGCATAAAGATGATGAAGGGTGATGGAGGTGTAAACAATGGTCCCAAAATGGATAGTTTTACAATTTTTCTTATTTTTATTTTACATTTCTTAAAATGGTCCCGCATTGCAATTAAATGCTTTAAATTTGTGTAGGACTAGCTTTGGTGGTGAGTCTTGCTAGCAATTCTCTTCTTTATATTTATGGGGAAGAAAACAAAATATTTATATTTATAGATTAAATTGATTCTGCAAAATTAGTTGAGGACGGATTGAATTGATTCTACAAAAATGGTAGAGGACGGGTTGAACGGATTCTGCAAAAAATGGTCGATGACAAGTTGAATTGATTTTGTAAAAATGGTTGAGGATGAATTGAAATGATTATGTAAAAATGGTCCAATACGGGTTGAATTGATTATGCTAAAATGGTCGAAAACGGGTTGAACTGACTCTATAAAAGTGGTTGAAGACTAATTAAACTGATTTTGCAAAAAAAGTGGAAGATGAGTTGAACTAATTTTGCAAAAAATGGTCGAGAACTTGTTGAACTGCAAAAGATGTCGAAGACGGGTTGAACTGAGTTTGCAAAAACAATCGAATACGGGTTGAACTGATTCTGCAAAAATAGTCAAAGACAGGTGGAACTGGTTTTGCAAAAATGGTCGACGACAGGTTGAACTGATTTTGCAAAAATTGTCAAGGACACGTTAAACTGATTCTGCAAAAATAGTCGATGATTGATTGAACTGATTCTGCAAAAATAGGTGAAGATGGGTTGAATTGATTCTAATAATAAAGGATACAAATTGATTCTACATATAGTTTCAAAATTGATTCTATAGAAATAGTCGATAATGAGTTAAACTTTTGGCACATATTAATTTTGTTGAAGTTGTGAGAGTTGGATTTTATTAACAATTCTAAAACCTTATGGGTGTGATTGATATTTTAAAATATTATTTCAATGATTTTGAGCTGGGCTTCAATTATTTTTATGTTTTTGTCTTTCTTTAATATGTTTAAAAACTAATGCAGTTACTTAAAATATAATAAATTTTTGTGTATCTCGAAATAAAGCTTTCGTATACCTTAATTAATTTGCACATTTGTGGACAATTATTTCAATAAAACAGTATATATTCACCCTATAAAGAACAAACCCTTGCTCATCCATCTTACCAAACACCATACGCTTCTTGAAATGCCACGTGTCCCCAACCCAGTTCTTCCTTAACACTTTTTGGGCTTACGTGTCTTCAACTTCATCTCAGAAATTTAAAAAGAAAAAACGTCCCATCCCAACGCTCCTAGTCTCTCTTTATGGTCGCCGTCCCCTCTCTCATCTGGTGTTGAATTCAAAACAAAACGACTCCAAAGAGATTTATCCTCAAAGCATATATACCGTTGTCCACCATTTTCCTCTACAAATACGAACAGTTTGCGCTTCACAGCCGGAGCCTTTCGCTTTAGCTCTCTGGGTTTAACCGGAGTTTAACAAGTTCCGATCACCGGAGATGGCTTTCCGGCGAAAACCCATCACCTGGGTTCTCTTCTTCTTCTACCTCTTGTTGGTCTCCACCCAATTCATTGCGGCGCGCAAAACCCCCAAAATCAAAGGGCCTATCAAAACGGTGGTCGTCGTCGTCATGGAAAACCGCTCCTTTGACCACATCTTTGGCTGGCTCAAGTCGACCCGACCCGACATCGACGGCCTGAACGGGAACGAATCGAACCCGATTTCCGTCTCGCAACCCGGCTCGGCTCGAGTCCGCGTCTCAAACGACGCCTTTTTCATCGACTCCGACCCGGGCCACTCGTTTCAGGCGATTCGGGAACAGATATTCGGGTCGAACGAGAGCTCCGAGAACCCGGCTCCGATGAACGGGTTCGCTCAGCAGGCAGAGAGTATGGGCGAGGGGATGGCGAGGACGGTGATGAGCGGGTTCAAGCCGGAAGTTCTCCCGGTCTACACCGGGTTAGCAAACGAGTTCGCCGTGTTCGACCGGTGGTTCGCGTCCGTGCCGGCGTCGACTCAGCCGAACCGGTTCTACGTCCACTCGGCCACGTCACACGGCGCCATGAGCAACGTCCGCAAGGACCTCATCCACGGCTTCCCTCAGAAAACGATCTTCGACTCTCTGGACGAAAATGGCCTCGACTTCGGCATTTATTACCAGAACATCCCCGCCACGCTCTTCTTCAACAGCCTGAGGAAACTGAAGCACGTGATGAAATTCCACAGCTACGCGCTGACGTTCAAGCGGCACGCGCGGCGCGGGAAGCTGCCCAACTACGCGGTGATCGAGCAGCGGTACTTTGACGTCAAGGAGCTTCCCGCCAATGACGACCACCCGTCGCATGACGTGGCGCGCGGGCAGAGGTTCGTAAAGGAGGTGTACGAGACGCTGAGGGCTAGCCCGCAGTGGAAAGAAATGGCATTGCTGATTACTTACGACGAGCACGGCGGGTTTTACGACCACGTGCCGACGCCGGTTTCAGGTGTGCCGAGCCCGGATGGGATCGAGGGGCCCGACCCGTATTATTTCCGGTTTGACCGGTTGGGTGTGCGGGTGCCGACCATACTCGTCTCGCCGTGGGTCGAAAAGGGTACCGGTAAGTTTTTCTTGCTTCTGGGTTTATTTAGTAGTTTATTGGAATTTAGTGGTATAGTAGTTAAATTTTGGTAGATTATTATATTTTAAGGATATGCTATTCGCACAGTCAAAATTAATCTTGTACAATTTATTACAGTAAAAAATTAAGAAGGGGCGAGAGAAATAGAAGTTAATTAATCTTTTTTAATTCATTCTATCTGACATTCGAAAATTAAGAGGGATGAAAGAAATAAAAATAGTTGTGCGGATAACACTACCTATTTTAATGGGTAATTAGTAGGATAATCACTTTTTGATATTTAGTTGAAGAAATGATCAAGGTAAATAATCGTTTCAAAAAATGATTATTTCTACTAATTGCTTATTTTAATTGAGTTGAATAATTAATGCTGCGTCTGTCGGATAGTGTTTTGGTTGGAATTTGATAATGCCGGTTGGACTTGGTCTGTTTTTTATATATGCAATGAATTTTTAAAGCTCTTATGTTTCTTTTGATGCTAATTTTTGGCTAAAACACGTTTTGAGTTGTTGTTTTCGCAAAGTTCCACTTTCATCATTGTATTTTCAGTTGCATCGGATTTGGTCGCACTATTTTTCAAATTGTTCCAATTTGAGAGATCCGTCCACTTATGTTGATTTCTTGTACGAAAGCAATCAATTCTACCCTACAATTTCATCCAAAGGTCAACAGAAGTTGGCGGATTTCCTCGGATTGGAACAATTTGCAAGTTAAAGGGGCCAAATTAGATGCAATTGAAAATACCAGATGAAACGAGCTTTATGAAGACTAGCAGGACCAAAAACGTGTTTTGGGCTTCATTTTTCATATGGTTAAGTGGAATTACTGTCTTCCGGTCGTCCCTTTATTGTAGTTTGGCTATGCTTTGAGCTATCACCAATTGAATTTTAAAGAACGGTTCTTAATGTTTTCCGGCTGCTGCCAATTGAATTCATTGTTAAGCTGTTATGGGAAGGGTTCGATTTGACAGTGTTCTTCTGTGTCACAAGTTGTCCTTCTGTTAGGTGTCCGTCACCAACAGGGGCAATTTTCAGCCAATGGTTTAGTTGTCCGAGCTGAGAAAGTTGGGTGGTGATATATTGGGAATGCTTTTCTATGCATCTCAGTGAAAACCCTCATTAAGCTGAGCAAGCTTGAACTTTGTATCAATATCATTTCTTTTACCTCATGTTTACTGTCCTTAGTGTGTCCCGAATGTTGGGGTTCGAACAACATAACTTTACATAAAGATGGAGTTTTAATTTTTTGACATCTAGAGTAGAGGATTATGCGTTATGTGTCTACCCGACTCTGTTCAGATATTGTCATTTCATGGTCCAGCATCTTTTGTTGATCAAGGGAGAGAGGATTGGAACTCGGGAACACTTCTTACCTTAGAAAGGGTAGTACAGCTAGACAATAGCTAGTTGGTTTCGTGATGCAGATCTTGTTAAAAGAAATTAACAATTTATTTCAAATAAGAGTGGCATGTACTTGTTACGTTTCTTTTCAATTATAAGTTCGGACCTTTTGCTTATTGATTGATTTTTGGTATTTTGGTGCAGTGATCCATGAGCCAACAGGGCCGAAACCACATTCCCAATTTGAGCATTCTTCCATCCCTGCCACTGTGAAGAAGCTATTCAATTTGAAATCAAACTTCTTAACAAAGAGAGATGCATGGGCTGGTACTTTTGAGAATTATTTTACCCTCCGCAGCACTCCTCGTGATGACTGTCCAGGTTTGCGTAGATCCTTCTGATTGTTTTCTTCCATTCGGATTACTTGTTAATGCCCTTGCATATTACCAAAAGACTTGCATTTTTCCTATTGAATGCTCATCATCATCCATTTCTCTGTTACAGAAACTCTTCCAGAGGTGACAACCTCACTGAGGCCAGGCGGACCCAGAGAAGATTCGAGCCTCTCAGAGTTCCAAGTCGAGCTTATCCAGCTTGCATCCCAGCTCAATGGCGATCACGTCCTCAACACCTACCCTAATATCGGAGAGACCATGACAGTGCGTGAAGCAAACATTTACGCAGAGGATGCAGTCAAGAGGTTCCTGGAAGCCGGAAGAGCTGCTCTAAAAGCCGGAGCGAACGAGTCTGCAATTGTTACGATGAGAGCTTCGCTCACCAGCCGAGTTAACGCACAAGGTCATAGCTCCTACCTAGAAACTCAGTGATTATCCTTTAGAAATGGCAGCTGTAAATAGTAGTAGACACCATATAATGTGTATTGTATAAATTATACTCGAGTAATTAAACTGTAGAACAATGGCGTGGGAGCCTTCCACAACTAATTGTTATTTATATATGAAAAATGCTAAGAAAACTCTCTCAAAGTGGGACTCTCTCCATCTCACAGTTTAATGTCAATTCTCGTTCAATAGTTTTAGCCTATTGAAGATACATTGCTACCAGCCTATATACTCGGCAGTCCTGCATGATGAATCCGCTTAAAAATCCAACTCTTTGTTCATTTAGCGGTAGTCACAGTGATTCAGATTTATAAGACCTTGATTGCTCCGCAAGTAAAACCGGAAGGAAAGTGCCCACGAGGAAGAAGGAAGCAAATTGGCGAAACTCAGATTGACGAAGAAGAGCTGGTTTTAGAGGATGAAGAGTTTCTTTTAGACGATGAAGAATTGCTTACAGACGTCGACTTCTTGTTAGGACCACGGGAGCTGCCGCAAGTTAACGAAACTCAAGTTGTGTCTTTGCCACCTTCAACCAGTTTTCAGGACGGATTGTTTGTGGATGAGCTATTTTGTCAATGACGGATAGAGGAGATGTCGAGGTGGTGGCGCTGTCTAATCTCCACCGTGTGCAGAAGCAGAGTTTTGATCACTAGAGACTGTAATTTCGCTTCTTAGTATATAATTAAGATGCTCCTCTGATTTGATTTCTTACTTATTCCGCAAGTAAAACAGGCAGCAGAGTGCCCACAAGGAAGAAAGAAGCAATCTGACCCTATCAAAGCAAACGACACAAGGGCGCTGAGTGTTGTTGATATCCCCTTCATTTGTTGACTTGCCTTAAACTGCAAGGTACCCTTCAAAATCTCATCTTCTTTGTTTGAAATAGGTCCCATACTAAAATCATCATCATCATCTTATGGTGAAAGCAATCAAGTACCATCTAAGAATACAACGGAGTAATAATAGAAAATAAGTCAAAGCAATCATTTGTCCACAAGACATGAAAAACGTAGATTAAATCACATCAAATAGACCTAATCAAATCAAATCATATTCATTCCCTAATTAAATCAATCTTTAAAATATGTTCTTCTATATTTTTCAACACCCCCAAAAACTCATGATTTCTCACTTCGCCAGAAGGAATAAAATCTAATTTGAAACTTTGTAAATCCAACACTCGCCCTTATGTGGACCACGCACGTGAAGGAAATATTCGTTGATATGTTGAAATAACGCCAATCTTTTTAGAAGCGCACCAAATCACAATCCGCTGGAACTAACGTATTTTTTTTGAACGCCCAACTAAAACAAATGCCAATCTTTTCGAAAGTCCAACTGGAACGATAGCCTCTTTTCAAAAGTCCGACAAGACCTATTAGCATGGTGGAACTAACGTTAACCTTTTCGAAAGCCCCAATAAATCTCTTGGCATGTTGAAACTAACGCAAACCTTTTTGAAAGCTCCAATAAATCTCTTGGCACGTTGGAACAAATGCAAACCTTTTCAAAAGCCTAATAACAAAATCTCCTTTTATTTTTTAGTCTTTTTCTCATCTCTTTTTTTTCATCCTCTTTTTCTCTTTTTCTTTTTCTTTAAATTGCATCGGTAGACATCCATTCTAGACCAAAGATAAGCGGCCAATGCTTGTACTAGCCACGCCCCATCTTCAAATTTTATTTTTTTTTCCCATCATTTTTTTTTTCAAACTATATTCAAAATAAAATAAAACAAAACACAAAAGCCTTCATGACAGGAAAGTATCATACGATGGCAAAACCTTTTTTTTTCCCTAATATCTTTTCTCCAAGGCAGCAATGACTCATACTTTTTCTTCCTTTTTCTTCCCTTCATGGCAGCAGCAACACTTTTTCTTCTTTGTGGACAATCTTCACACTCAAGTTTATGGGTTGTGGGTGCACGAAGAAAATTAGCTTTATGCACCTACAGAAAAGCACTCACAGCAAAGTACAATCAAGAATCGAACTTTGCTCTGATACCAAGTTGAAAATAAAAGGTTTGTTATAAACTTCTTATTTAAGTGTGATTGTGTAAATCCTAGATTAGATTTTATTCTAGTTATTCTACCCTATTAGAACTTGTATTCCTTGGAGGTGAAGGATTTCTTCTCTCCCTTATTACTATAAAATTATAAATAAGGGCATTGCGTAGGGGGAATGACACATCCTCTACACAACCTTACAAACACATCTCTCTATATATTTTCTCAGTGTCGTCGGCTCTCCTTTCCTTGTCAGTTAAATATAGGCCACAACACGTTATCAGCACGCTCCTACCGTTGCACTTAGGAATATGATGTGGAAGTTTTCTGCATCAAACAAGTTCACCAATATCATCACGCAATCAAGTTTTTTCAAAACAACGATTTTTATCTCGATATTTTTGCAGCCTTGATAGCATGAACATTCACCATAATGCATGACCCAACTTTACGTTTTTCGAATTTTAGATTCTACATAAATTGTGTATGCAATATATCCATAATTGTTGAATTATGTGAATTGATATTGCCATGAATTGCATCCTATATATGTTCATTGATTAAATTATTTAATTAAATATGCATTGAATTAATTTTTAAAAAATCAAAAATTTATTTTAGGGTTCGTCGAACCCATGACCCAAGCCTGCACTGAAGCCAGAAGCTCCACGCCTTTGGAACCCAGACCCACGACGTCATCCACCTACCAAACTTTGACGCCTTTCACGACGTCCCATGCATGCCCTACAACCATGCCCTGCCATCCCCAACGACCTGCAGTCATTGCTGACTTTGTTTTGGCCGAGATTCATATGAATCTCCATGGATTCGAAAACCCCAAATTTGAAACCAAGGGTTTTTCGTTTATGGATGTCAAGATTTTCCTTTTTTCTTCGTCACACCATCGAATTCTATGTCAAACCCTTGACTCGTACCGAGTTCTTTTGACTAGAACACGGCCGCCTGAAGCTGCGGTGCTGGCCTTCGTCTCCGACAGTGTTCTAAAAATCGGCTTAAACGGCCGCCTAAGCGCTAGGCAATGGCCAGCAGCCAGGATTAACTCTTAATCGGAAGGAAAATCGACAAAGGGATTAGGCGGGTGTCAAGGCGGCTGACAGGTTGGCCTAGACGGTCTGGAATCTCAATTTTTTTCTATTTTCGAACTTGAGAAAGGATGAATGCAGTGCGTTCTAAACTTTCTGGGTTGCTGGTTCTGTGTTCTTGCAAATACGAAAAAGGAAGAAGATGGGAAAATAAGTTTCTCTCTCTTCCTTTCATTCACGTGACCACTCTTAAACTTTTCTATTTAATTTATTTTTTAATTTTGTCCGATCATATTTGGACAACTAGCATCAAGATGATTTTTCAAGGAAAAAAAAATGAGTTGTCAGTACCTAGCTATTGATTGTTCTCATAAAAAAAACATGGGCTATGAGTCCATAGGTGTACTTTTGCTATTAAGTATTGGTGTAGCTCCCCATCTCTATGCGTCCGATGTCCCTCTTTGCATTCCACACCCACACATTTGACACATTTATCTCTTTAAAGTCTATATTACACTCTTGCATTATATTATTTTATTATTTTTCTTTTTATGATCAGAATAAGATCAGCTTATATTATACTCTTATGTTAGATATGTATGTTTTTTTTTAATAATGTCTTCCTCAATATTTAATCATCTACTATAAAATAAATTTAACTAATTTATATGGTATATAATATATTTATTCCAAGATATACAAGAATAATTTTTTGTAAGTGTCAACATGCACTTATTTACAAGATACATAAGAAATTTACCTAAATCCGCCTAGGCCACCTAGGCGCCCATCTAGACCCTGCCTAGCCACCTAGGCGTTAGGCGCTAGCCGGCCGCCCGACTAGCTCCTAGCGTTTTTTAGAACCTTGGTCTTTGGTGACCACACCCAACAAAGCTGGGGTGTTCTTTTGGCTGAAACCCAAGCCCAATTGGGCTAGCCTTCTCGGCTTGCAATGGAAATTTGTTCAGACTAGGCTTGCCTGATGCAGCCTAAGTCCATGACTCAACCCAAAGCGCAACACCAGCCTGTAGGGCTATAGTGTCCATGCACCAGCGATGCATTGGATCCCAACCCCGTGCTAGTGGATCCGTGTTCTACATGCATGTTATCCCAGCCTGCAACTGGTGCATCGGTGCACCTGCACCACGTTGCATCTGATCAATGCCCATCTAGGCCTCCGTTTTTTGACCCAATTTTTGTAGCCCGTTTGCTGCTACTAGGCTCGCAACCCAAATTCTTTTTGGGGTTTGATCAACCCATGTCTATCTAAGCCCAGGTTTTGGGCTTGGACCATGGTACAAATTTGATTAGCCCACATGTGGGCTTTGTCCCTTATTTTGGGTCCTGAATTTAATTGTCTAATTATTTTTTAAGCCCTATGGGTTTTATAATTTTTCATCCACATTTTAATCTTTGGCCCGAAGTCCAAATAATTAATTCAATTATTATAATAGACCCTAAAGATCTATTTGCAAATTTTTGTTGCATATTTTTGTATATATATTTGTATTTGTCTGCAGAAACACATGAACCTGAAGTTCATAATTATTTCAAAACCTGAAGTTTATAAAAACATGTCTTGTTTGAAAACCTGAAGTTTTCCTTAAAAACATCACCTATGAAAACCCAAAGTTTTTTTTCATGTAAATTTAAACCAATACATGTCTATTAGAACCTGAATGTTACTCCTATGTGAATGGATTGATTTTTTTTCTCCACTACATTAACTACATCTTGTCCATTTATTTTGTGATAGGAACATGTCGAAGTTGAACAAACTCGATTTCACCATTTTAGAGATCTTTGGAAGGAACTACCTCAAGTGGGTCCAAGATGTGAAGCTCCACCTCACCGCAAAGAATTTGCGTCCCGCCATTGAAGATGAGACAGATAACTCGGTTGGCGAAGCTGAGAAAGCCACTGCCATGATCTTCATCCGAAGACACATTCATGATGTACTGCAAACCGAGTACCTTGCTGAAGAGGATCCATGAGCACGCTGGGTTGCTGTGGCTGATTGTTTTGATCACCAAAAAGACATCTTCTTGCCTGAAGCAAGACATGACTGGTTGCATTAGCGCTTCCAAGACTTTAAGTCTGTGAATGAATATAATTATGAAGTTTGTCAAATTTGATCACTTCTCAAGTTCTGTAACGAGACCTTGACCGAAGATAATCTCCTAGAGAAGACCTATTCGACCTTCTCTGTTACTAATACTGTCATGCAGCAACAATATAGGGCTCAGAAGTTCGATGCAGCAACAATATAGGGCTCAGAAGTTCACTAAGTTTTTGGATTTGATCTCTGTTTTACTTCTTGTTGAAAAGTAGAATCAGTTATTGATGAAAAATCATCAAGCTTAACCTATTGGGGCGATTGTTGTACTTGAAGCACATTATAGCACATAACAACGCCCAAAACGCCAACATAGGCATGGTAGGGGCGGCCAGAAGCCACCCTGGCAAGGTCAACAAAGCCAAGGCCCACCTAAGAGAGAAAACTGAGCCCATAAACACCCTTACCTCGCTCCTAAGGCCTTAAACTTCAAGAATAAGGGCAAAGCACTTGAAACCATGGATGTGGACATGCGACATTGATTTGTTGGTGATTTGTTTTTGGATATTAAGTTTTTATTAATTACCATCCTTGAATACTTAAATTATTTTTGAATGGATATTTTTTTTAGAACTTTTATGCATGTGACCGATTCAAATTAACTTTTATTCTAGGTATGACTAGTAGGAAAGTTAGTTGTCTGGCAAATAGTGCAACCACACACACCGTTTTGTGTGAACGCATCTATTTCACTAACTTTTGTACCTAAGAATGCACCTCTGACAACCCTCTCAGGACCATCCAACCTGATCAAAGGATACGGCAAGACACGTATAATGTTGTCCAATGGTACAATTTTGACCATTGATGAGGCATTCTATTCTTCACGTTTCGGAAGAACGTTGTTGAGTTTCAAGGACATTAGAGATAATAATTACAACGCTTTAATCTATGTAGAAAATGGAGTTGAATTTCTGTGCATCACTTCCTATGAATATGGCAAAAAGTGTATTCTAGAGAAGATGGAGCGTATCTTGAGTAGTCTTTATACTACGACCATAGGCCCTATAGAAATCCACTATGTGGCCGACCCTACCTCTGGTACTAAACACGAAATTAAACTTTGGCATGATTGTTTGGGACACCTTGGACGAACAGCGATGCATCGTATCTTCAAATCATCACATGGGCATCCATTAACCTAATGTTTAGGTTCAATTCAAGGAATCGCATGTCAAACCTGCTCCATGATAAAGCTTATTATTATTAAGCCTTCTTATGACAAGATTTGTTTGAATCCTTATATTTTTCTACAAAGGATTCAGGGAGACATTTGTGAACCAATTCTCCTTCTCTGCGGACCATTTAGATATTTTATTGGTTTGGTTGATGCTTCCACACGTTGGTTACACGTGTGCTTGTTGTCCACAAGGAACGCTGCATTCTCCAAACTGTTGGCTCAGGTTATCAAGCTCAGGGCTCACCACCCTGATTATTCGATCAAATATATTCAATTAGATAATGCTGGAGAATTCACATCTAAAACTTTTGATGACTATTGCATGTCGGTTAAGGTTGAAGTTGAACATGCATAATGGTATGGCAGAGGCATTCATTAAGTGCTTACAAATGATTGCTCCATCATTGGTCATACGTACCAAGTTCCTGATCGCTGCTTGGGGTCATGCTATATTGCACGCAGCCATGTTGGTCTGCTTGAGGCATGTTGCGACCCAACCATACAATGCATTTAGTTGGTTACCAGATACAAACCCGACATATCGTATATGTGTGTTTTTGGTTGTGCGGTCTATGTGCCTATTTTACCATCCTTACGTACAAAAATGGGGCCTTAGCGAAGGATGAGAATCTATGTTGAATAGGATTCTCCTTTAGTCATTCGTTACTTAGAACCTTTAACAGACGATCTATTTACCGCTCGTTTCGCGAATTGTCACTTCTATGAGACAGTTTTCCCGTCGTTAGGGGGAGATAAGAACCTTAACGTCCCTGATGAACGACGCAAATTATCGTGGATGACTCCCACTTTGTCTCATTCGCACCCCCGGAAGAGGAAACCCGCGGCATATGCCCTTGAAGAGCTTACCATGAATTCGATTGTCGCCTACTCATTCTATCCAACTATGAGGAAATTCTAGATTACAGAAGCATCCTTAAAAAGACGATGTATGATGTATGGTGTATTAACATTGGATGATGTTTGGTGTAGAAATGAGATGATCATCGACGATGCATTAGCATATGCAGTAGCTACTGAGATCATGTTGAGCAATGACATTGAACCCTATTCCATTGATGAATGTCGACGTAGAACTGATTGATTGAAAATGGAAACAAGCAATCTAAGTCGAACTCAATTTGCTTGCGAAACGTAAGTTGTTTGGACTTGTAGCTCCTACTCTTCCACATATGAAGCATGTTGTCTACAAGTAGGTTTTCGTTCAAAAGCATAATGAGAAGAAGGAAATTGTGCGTTACAAAGCTCGTTATGTTGCACAAGGCTTCTCACAACGCCCCGGGATTAACTATGATGAAACTTATTCACCCGTTATGAATGTGATTACTTTTCGCTACCTTATCAGTTTGGTAGTTTTCGGAAAATTGGGTATGTAGGTGATGGACATAGTTACTGCGTATCTCTATGGGGATCTTGATACGGAAATATTTATGAAAGTTCCTGAAGGACTTACATTGACTAGATCAAATATTTCCAAACCCCAGAACACGCTCTCAATTCGGCTGAGGTGTTCACTCTACGGTTTAAAGCAATCTAGAATAATGTGGTATAATCGTCTGAGTGAGTATTTGACTAGTCAGGTATATGTGAACAATGAACTATGCCCTTGTGTGTTCATTAAGAAGTCACATTCCGGTTTTGCAATTGTTGCAGATTATGTCTATGACATGATTCTCATCGAAACTCCTGAAAAACTCGAGAGAACTGCTGCGCACCTGAAGTCGGAATTTGAGATGAAAGATTTAGGAAAGACTCGATATTGTCTCGGTATTGAGATAGAGCACATGTCGGATGGAATCTTAGTACATCAATTGAACTACACCCAGAAGGTGTTGCCCCGTTTTAACGAGGATAAAGTGAAGCCTTCGAGTACTCCTATAGTCGTTCAATCGCTAGATGCAAAACAAGATCCCTTCCATCCAAAGAAGGATGATGAATAGATTTTGGAGCCTGAAGTTCCTTATGGAAATGCACTAGACCTGACATTTCCTTCGCTGTTAATCTTTTGGCAAGATACAGTAATGCAGCAACACGCAAACACTGGACTAGTGTTAAAGATAATTTCCTCTAACTTAAGGGTACTATGGATCTGGGCCTGTTCTGTCCTTATTAATCCTCGAGTGATGAGGAACTCGTTATCTAGAGTCGATTCTCGCCTTGTTGGTTATGCCGACGCATGATACTTATTTGATCCGTACAAGGTGCGTTCTCAAACGAGTTATGTCTTTACCATTGGAGGCACTACAATCTCTTGAAGGTCAACTAAACAGACTTTAGTTGCCACTTTGTCTAACCATGCTGAAATTCTTGCCTTACACAAAGCAACTCGAGAATGATTCTAGCTAAGAGTAGTTGTGGGCCATATTCGAAGCTCCTGCCATCTTTACCCCGTCTTTGACGTCCCGACGATGATCTATGAAGACAACACAACATGCATCGAACAACTCAAGAAGGGTTACATTAAAGGAGACAACACCAAGGAGGAGTGTTATAAACTTCTTATTTAAGTGTGATTGTATAAATCCTAGATTAGATTTTATTTTAGTTATTTTACCCCATTAGGACTTGCATTCCTTGGAGGAGAAGGATTTCTTCCCTCCCTTATTACTATAAATAAAGACACTGTATAGAGGGAATGACATATTCTCTACACAACCCTACAAACACATTTCTCTCTCTATATTTTCTCAGTGTCATCGGCCCTCCTCTCCTTGTAAGTTAAATATAGGCCACAACAAGGTTTTTGATAAATTTAAAATTCTCTAATAATCTCACAAACTTCAAATACAACGGAGCAATAATAAGAAATAAATCAAAATAGTCATTTGTCCACGAGACAATAAAAACTTAGACAAATCAAATCAAATCATATCAAATAGACCAATTCAATTCAAATCTCTAAAATATTTTCTTTTATATTTTAAAACAGTTTGGAGCTCTCTCTCTGTTAATTTCAAGCATTACCAGTTATTACAATTGTTTGATTTGTCACTTGTTATTCTTTCTGATATTTTATTTCTCTTCTTTTTTTTTATCTGTGGCAAATCTCTAATTCTTTGTAATTTGATTTTTCAAATTGTTTAAGCTTGTATTTTAAACTTTTGCGATTTGAATGTTGATGGTATTTTTTCGGAGGGAAAATCTTTGTTTGTATCGTTTGATTATACTTTGATTTATTCAATTTAAAAGCTTAGTTACAATGTGATACAATTTGTAGGGTATATGAAATCCGACTAGGTCGGGTCTTAATTTTTCATTGTTTCAATTACTGAAATACCTCACGTTCCAATGTTCTTGTCAAATGTCGTTACTTATTTGTGTTTAAATTCCAAAAACTATAAACTTCAATTTTAGCATCAGTCATCACTGAAAAAAAGTTCAATGAGAGTGTCATCAAATGAAATCGATTTATGCGTCTAAGTAGTATTATTAAAATAGAAAACCGAATATGAAAATCAATCAACTGAGTGGGAACGGCCGAGTCGATAAGCCTATCCACCCATTGACCACAAGTCCTTGAAATATCCCGCACAAGCACTCACCATGCATCTACCATTCAAACTTCAAACCTCTCATTACACACATAACAAACAAAACTATCAAAACCCATCTCAAATATCCACCTCTCTCTCTCTCTTCACTACCAACCACCTCTCTCTCTCTAACTCTCTCATGGCCGCCTCATGGGAGGAAAGTGTCGAATACTCCATCAACACCATCTACCTCCTCTTCTCCGCCTACCTCGTCTTCGTCATGCAGCTCGGCTTCGCCATGCTCTGCGCCGGCTCCGTTCGAGCCAAGAACGCCATGAACATAATGCTCACCAACGTCGTCGACGCCGTGGTAGGTAGCCTCTCCTACTACCTATTTGGCTTTGCCTTTGCATTCGGAGAAGGCTCAGATGCCAACCCTTTTATTGGTACAAGTTTCTTTGCTCTCAAGGACATTCCCAACTCCACCTACGACTATGACTACAGCTTCTTCCTTTTCCAATGGGCTTTTGCTATAGCTGTTGCGGGTATAACCAGTGGGTCTGTTGCCGAGCGTACCCAGTTTAGTGCGTACCTCATTTTCTCTTGCTTCCTTTCCGGGTTTGTGTACCCTGTGGTGGCTCATTGGGTGTGGTCGTCCACTGGGTGGCTTAGCCCAAACTCGAGTAACTTATTGTTCAGCTCTGGGGCCATTGACTTTGCCGGGAGTGGCGTGGTGCATTTGGTCGGCGGGGTTGCCGGGCTTTGGGGCTCTTTCATCGAAGGCCCCAGAGTGGGCCGATTCGACGCGTTCAGGAATGCCATACCCATCAGAGGCCATAACGCGACGCTTGTGGTGCTTGGAACATTCTTATTGTGGTTTGGTTGGTTCGGGTTTAACCCCGGCTCGTTTGATAAGATTCTCGTGGCGTATCCGAACACAAGCGATCAAGGGAATTGGACTGGTGTGGGCCGAACGGCGGTTACGACTACGTTAGCTGGATCGACTGCTGGAATCGTAACCCTGTTTGGCCGGCGCTTGCTAGTGGGCCATTGGGATGCACTAGATGTTTGCAATGGAGTGCTTGGTGGGTTTGTGGCGATTACGTCAGGATGTGCGGTGGTCGAGCCGTGGGCTGCAGTTGTTTGCGGGTTCTTCGCCGCTTGGGTCTTAATCGGGCTCAACATCTTGGCCCTAAAGCTACAATTCGACGACCCCCTAGAGGCAACCCAATTGCATGGTGGGTGTGGTGCTTGGGGTTTGATATTTACAGGACTGTTTGCGAAAGAGGAGTTTGTGGTCCAAGCCTATAATTCCGGCGCCGTCGGTACAGTACGGCCTTATGGTCTCTTCATGGGCGGCGGGTGGGGGCTGCTCGGAGCGCAAGTGGCTGAGCTTTTGGCCATTGTGGGCTGGGTCAGCTTGACAATGGGTCCTCTCTTCTACACCCTTCACAAGCTCAACATTTTGAGGATCTCGGTTGACGACGAAATTGCAGGTCTTGATGTTTCCAGTCACGGAGGCCATGCCTATGTTCATACAGAACAAGACCATCCGCGCTTTTACGCAGACTACATACGCATTCAAGACAATGGATCGTGACTCGCAATCCAGCGCCATGCTACTCTCGTTCCTCTTCATCTCGTAGCATTATGTAAAGCGATTCAAATTGATGTACCTATATTGTGTTCAAGCTATGATTGAAATTCAGAAAAGTAGAAAAATGGAACGAAAGTATGACAAGAACCATAACATATAAATTACTCTTTTGAAGCCAATCAAAACTATGGGCAAAGTGCAATTACATGTTAAAATGTTAACAGGTTTCAAATTACAGTACAACAAGGCATGTTATATACAAATAGTTCCCGAAAGACAGCTGTACGTGAGGCTCACCGGACATGAGAATCATAGGGTAGAAAAACAGGATCCGGCATAACAAGAGGTAGCTTCTCAACGAACATAAATAGTCTCTTGCGGTCCTCTCTTAAGATTGTTGATAAATCGAGAGTATCGCATTTCTCAGTGTAGATCCAAAGGTCACCAGAGTCGACTCTTTTGAGACTATCGCGACAAAAGGGGCATGACTGAGACCTACCACGCCTGAAACAAACAGGAGACATCAGGTTCTGCTCGATATTACGAATGGAAACAAAAAGCATTTAAACGAGGAAAAGGAAAGTCCAAAAAGCAAGTCATGAAGCCTATGAAATTCAAATTCCAGATTTACACATCAGTATTATGTAATTAAGCAAGGTCAATTCTAAGAGAAGTCGTTGGCCATTTTAAACTTTGACCTGAGCCGAAAGAGTAACCCAAAGACGTAATGATGGAGAAGGTACAATGATTTCGGGGAACAATGCTCCCCCAGACATGGGGATAAATAAACGTGCACATAAAAATCAAATCAACACCATAAAATTATTACGAACAAAAACATTAAAAATACAAATGGTCCAATGTGTACGAGAGTATTCCAAAAATGAAAAGATGACCTAATTAAGTTTGTTAACACGTATTAGGTACAATTTCAGTTCGCTCAATCTGTGGTACACAGCATAGAAAGCATCGACAAGAAATCACTCTCCCGCAACATAAACATAATTCATGGATACAACAAAAATATGTTGTATACAAATAAGTTGAAAACTATAAAGGAAACACAAGAAAAAAAGGCCAAAACACTTACCAGTCTCGATAACACTTCAAACACAATGTATGAGTGCAGTTAGGCAAAACGACTTTCCTGTTCACCTCCATGCAAATTCCACACTCTTCTTCTCTTTCAAAGTCAATTTCAGAGAATTTTCCCCTCTCGGATTCATCCCTTCTTTTGTATCTGGCAGTGCAAATCTCCTTCTGTTTCCTATCCTCCACATCTGTGATTCCCCTTTGAAGTTGCAGCAAAGAAGGAAATATGACAGCTGTCCATGAAAATATAAGTGTTCAGAAAAACATATCCATGAATATCGAAGAAGAAAAAAAAATTATATCCCGTGCTCCCAAAGCATTACTACCTGCCCCCTCTCTGCCTCCCAAGAAGTTTTACTTGCAGCATCAAGCGTTTGCGTACGAATAATACTACTACAAGAAGCATTTACATACATCTTTACTGAATCTCACTTACCATAAAATTCTCTGATGCTGGCTTTCCTTTCATAAACAGACATGGTGGTCTTTCCATCTGGATAAGTCTGCAGAAATCGATCACATTCCCACAACCAAACAAGAAGTCAAATAAAATTATTACATTTTCTGAAGATAGTACGCCATAAACGAATTAAAGGTTGAGAAACTGGATGGTGAAATTGCAAAGCATGCCAGAAATAAAGACCAACCAAAAACTTGAACCCAACACCCTGAAGGCTGCTATCCCAATAGGCCAGCAGGCCCGGCAATCATACTACCGCAGTCGAAAAAACGTGTTCCCCTCAGATAATAGTACACACCATAGGCCATCAGTTCTCATTTCATAGCCTCTTTTGTTTTAGGTGAAGTAGCAGGAAACGCAAACCAGCTATTATACTACTGTTGTACTTCAAAAATGTTCCTAATGCAGCAAACATCCGAGGAATCCATTTCAAATTCCTTTTACTCTCTCTCTCTCTCTCTCAAGAACAAAATCACGCATTGACATCATAACGAAACTCGATTTAGAAAAAAGAATGTACCATATAAATAAGCATTCAAAGCAATCCGAGTGCTCCGGCAAGGTGACACAAAATCTCTCTCTCTCCCTCTCTCTCTCTCTCTCTCATAACGAAAACAAAATCAGGCATTGACATCATAACGAAACTCGAGTGCTCCGGCGAGGTGACAGTCTCTCTCTCTCTCTCTCTCTCACTCACTCACATAACGAAAACAAAATCACGCATTGACATAACAACGAAACTCGATATGGAAAAAAGAATGTACCATATAAATAAGCATTCGAAGCAAGCCGAGCGCTCCGGCGAGGTGACAGTCAGTCCACTGGACAAGGAAGAGGAAAAAGTTGGCCGCCGGACAGTAAGACAGTCTCATCTGAAGACGCGCTCCATCTTTCTCTCTCGGATAATCCAAGGCCCTGAAAAAACAGAGAGCCAAACAAAGCATTTGATCAACAAGCATTCCACAATTATTACATCTCTAAACTCAAATAAATGCACAAAATAAATAAAACCCACATCATTAATACATAATTACATGGTAAAAATCAATTTTGATTTTTCATCTTGGTTAGGCCCCAAAAGAAAAAAACCTAGATGATCCTGACAAATTTTTTTTTTTTGAAAAAAAAAATCTACAAAAAATCAGTCTTTATATCGAAACTATGAATTTTTTAAAAAATGGGAAATTTTCTATGAAAAAATTCAAAAGTTCCTAAATTTGGTGGATAATTGAATTGAAGAAGAAGGCGGAGACTTACAGAGTATTGGCGTGCTGAATATCTGCTTCAAGCGCTTTAAGAGAGTCCCTAAACGATTTTCCCATGACTTCGATATTTTCCCACCAACCAAACAGAAAATAACAAATAACAGTTAAAAAAAACCCCTAAAATCTCAACCTTTTTGTGAATCCAATTATCCCCTCAGCTTCTCGAATCGACGAAACCAGAGAGACAAAAGCTCGGACCTCCACTGCACTGACCGCTCCAAACTCCATTAACAGGCAAGAGGGGCCGGTTTTTAAATTCCTTGTCCACCTAACTAAAATTTAAATTTCCGAAATTATTTGATCCACTGCGGCCAAGACCTTAACGTTTCCTGTTAGTTAGCCATTGGTCGACGGCCACGTGGGTTTGGGGAGAGTTAATTAATCGGTATCGTGAGGTGGAGAGGTTTGATTGGCGGCTTTGAAGACAGGTACAGGAAGGGAAAACCAGGCGGCCCAGCGGGTGCTGGAGAGCACCAGGTTTTGTGAAAACCAAAAAAGGACGATTTGTCCGAGGGTAGTTTGATTATTTCCGGATGGGTATTTAATTATGATTATCTTGATTTCGTTTAATACTACGATGATATTTCTTTTTATTTGCAAATGAGAGATTTTAGGTTCGATTCTCGTGGATAATGAATTCGATATCAAATTAAGTTGCTTATTGTGTGACTTCGAAGAATTCTCTCCTTTTTATAATGTAAAAATTTCGATGTACTAAAAAAAAATTATGATTACCTTGATGATTTCACATTAATTATAAATTATGGTTAATCACGGTTTGTGGATAAGGGTACACATTCGTTGACATCAATGTCCGTGGTGGCCCACCTGAAATAAATTAGTGATCCCCTACTGGATAAAACTACAATTAAAAAAATAGAAAAATAATTAAATTCTCCAGCAACTAGCATCTTCCTTTAAAAAATGGGACGTGATCGGTTTAGACTTTTAGTCAACAAAACAAAAAAGTTCCATTGTGTCACCACAACGCTTTTTATATTCATATCCTTACTAATAAGAGATAAAGTAAAAAAAGTACATTATATGTAAATTTATAGATGTGACCGGAAAATTATAGATATTGACGTGATTTAATCAATATCGTTTAAATATGAAGAGATTAAAGGAAAGAGAAATTTGAAGGGAAAAGAAACATACTCCGTTTACATCATTGACTTAAAGCATGAAAAATACAACAAATTCTCGGTCTAACTAGAAAATCAGTCATTAGTATTGAAGAATAATTGAAAAGAAATTGTTATTAGTACTTCAAAAATCTTATTTGACACTCTAAACTTTTTATAATTAGAAGAAAAAAAAATGTATAATGAAATTTTTGAAATGCTAATAATAGTTTCCTAATTGAAATTAACCTGCAATATTTCAGGATTAGATCGAAGCCAAATTAGGTCATTTAGTTAAGGATTAAGACCTTAAATTTTCCAAATACTAAATCCAAGCAAAGGGAACATCTTTGGTTAACCTTCAACATACCAAGCCAGAGGCAGAAGGAAATCAAAACACAAAGTCCACACCTACCACTAATATTTTACTTTTTTAGAATCTTCTCCCGTATTTCGGACTGCTATCCACCACATTATTATTCAATCATTATCTTTGGAAATGCACTTGATCATGTTTCTGTAGCAGGTAGGGAGCGTTCCTGGCAGATTTGTTGCTATTCATTTTGTTTTAGAAATTTTAACAAAAACATTCTTGGTATTGTTTATTTTTAACACAAATAACATTTTTACTTTAAAAAACCACTCATGGTATTATTTATGTACAACACTTTTTTATCTTTTTGATTAAAACTCAAAATTTTCAAATCATTTTCATTAGTTTTTCTTTTTATTTTTTCTCCTCTTGGCTCATTGATCTAATAACGTTGCAACGTTCGAGTAAATGTTTGGGCCAAACCTCGCATAAAGAAGACCAGAGTTTCTACATAGTTTTGTCACTCTTCAGCCCCATGTTGTTTGAAGATTGTCTGAGCGGCCTACTTGGAATATTTAGAGATCTCTTTTACTGTGTTACTCGCTAAAAAGATACTAAAAGCATCTCTAAATGAGATATCAAAATCTTATGTAGACTGTTTTTGACAAAAAAAAGGGGTTTTCTGGTTCTAAAGGAGATTCAAAATTCTACCTGGAATGACATTTTCCACTTTACTACCAAATTTGAAGGCAACATCAATTTTTTTTGTTTTATTTTAATGATGGTCCACATGTTTCTTTATTTTTCGTCACTTATTGATTAATTTATTAGTAATTTTTGATCCATTTGATTTTATAAATAACTAAAAAGTATTTTAATTTAACATCTTGGTTGTAATAAAAAACTTTATAACTGTAAAAAAAAATTAACATTTTAATTCGACATCTCCTGAGCCATTTAGTACTACGATCTAATGATATTTATCTTCATTTGTAAATGAGAGGTTTGAGGTTCGATTCTCGCCAAAGGCGAATTTGAACCATATTGTTGCTAGCCCATTATGAAACTTAGCTCACTTCCCCAACCCTTAATATAGAGAATATTATTTGTTAAAAATTTTGACATCTCCTTTAAACATGATCTAACATGTGCAATGCACCTTCCTCTCCTCTCTCTCCTCATGTGACACTCAACAATGCATTGCACATGTGATAAAAAAGTTTTTCTCACTCAAGCATTCACATTTTTTACAAAACAAAAACAAAAAATCATTATTAATACAGTAATAGAACTCAAATCTTCTAAAATATAAATGTAAATTAGTATCTTGATTGGGACTCAATATTTGGGACTCAATATTTAGCCTATGAAGTATGTAAGAGCGGAGAAAAACCCTTGTTCTATAAAAAGATCACTCACCCTCACTTTAGGTCGCGTTTGGTACGCGGGACGGGACGGAACAGAGTGGGACGAGGCGTTCCGTCCCGCGTTTGGTGCGCCTAAAATGAGTGGAACGTGCTGTTCCACGGAACAGATTTTGGATGATTTTTTGTTCCACACCCCCACCCTGGAACGGGTTGTTCCACGTCTGTGGGACAGAAATTTCCAATATTTTTAGACAAAAATGCCCTTGGTCTTTTTCAAAATTTACAACTTCAAAATCAGTTAACAAACCCTAAAAACAAAATCTCTTCTTCTCAGCCGTTTCTCTTCACCTCTGCATCCCTTTCCCCTTCGCAACCTTCCTGCTCATCTTCATCCATTTCCCCTTCGCAACCTTCCTGTTCATCTTCTTCTGTGCAGCCTTGCAACCTTCCTCCTCGTCCCCTTCGCAACCTTCCTCCTCGTCCTCTTCCGTGTAGCAGCTCTGCAAACTTGGTGGTCCTCAGGTATCTCTCTCTCTCTCTCTCTCTCTCTCTCTCTCTCTCTCTCCTCTGTATTTTTAAGAAAATTGTTTTATTATTTAATTAGTAGTCGATTCTAATTTGGAGAAAATCTTGTGATAGGGTTATTTGGATGATACAATGAAGGTTGAGGTGATTTTAGGTTCTGGGTTTCTCTCAGATTTTAATATTTTTATGGGTTTTCGATTTGAATGGAGGATTTGCATTCTGGGTTTAGCTAAGATCAACAGAGAAGGAAAGGGGAGTTTATTAATTCAAATGTCGAATTGTCGGTTTCGAATGAAAAGGAAAAGGACAGGGTAAAGAATTAGTGTTGAGTGGGATCTTAACAACCCAGTAAAAAATATTACAAACAGGCATCTAGGGATTGACTATGCTTGGTTTTTTGTTCTGTCCTGTTTCTAATGACTTGGTCATTGACAATCATTTAGCAGTCAATGCATCTTTTTATTTCATTTTCTCCAGCAACCAAGAGAAGGGTATCGAGTAGTAGAGCAGTAGAGCAGGCTTTTATTAGCTGGCCTCTTTGCTATGGATTTTGGGTTGATTTTGGTTCGTTTATTAGTAGTAGAGCAGGCTTTCTGCTATTATACATCTGCTTAGAGCAGTTGGTTGTTTGCTTTGAAGAATATTGATTCACTAAAACACCTAATTTGGTATATATCTCCCATTCAATTTGATTTGATGGAAATCTGATGCGCAGAAAAGTACGAGGAAAGAAGCAGTGAAGAATATAATCACTAACTTTTTCAGTTTATGTTTATATTTTTACTCTTTTCTCTGTTGGTTACTTAGTTAACTTTAACAGTATATAATTATCAATCTTGGTAATTTTGTCTTTTTGTGAAAGAACAGAGATTAGGCATTGTTCTTGATTTATAAAAACGTCCATATGGAAAAGGGTACTGTTGGTTGAGTTTTAGTTTTGATGGCTGAAGTCCCATTTAGTATATTTACTGTTTAATCCATTATAAATTTATAGATTTTGGAAATGTAATTTTATTTCTTATATTGCTTGATTTAGAGGAAATTTAAGGTTCTTTGGCATTCTGGAGTAATTCAATTTCTGAATTGGTATTATTATGAATTTAGAAGGATGACTGTGTTTGTATATAAAAATTGCAGCCATGTGGTAAAGAACAATGGTTCATTCTAAATGTCAATGGACTAATCCATGTGTTGACTGTGTTGAAAGGCACAAATTTTTTTGACATGTTTGGGTTTGATCTCATGTGGATTATTGGAAAAACAAAATGGTATTGCTCTGACAGATTGTTGATCGCTTACAGGTCTGAAGACTAATATTACGAATCGTGATTCTAAATCAGCCCAAGATCGTTATTTATCTGTGAGTTTTGCATGTTTATCAGCTTATATGGTTTGGATCTTTTTTTTTGTTGTTGGATCGTTATTGTGCGTGTCTGATGCATTTTATTTTCCAGATTCGGGAAACTGTCCCTTTCAGATTTTTGGAATTTCGATTCTGATTCTTGGAACTCTCTGTGCTAAAGGTATATAAATGTATTATTTGTTTTCTTTGCAGCTAAATTTTACTTTTTTTTTTGTTTTGTTTTGGTGATTTGGGACCTTTTTTGTGCATGTTTGGGTTGTTAATTGGTAATGCATGTTTTCTTGCTGATTTTTGTGCTAGCAAGTTTATTTAAATCCACAGCTGCTTTTTTTCGTTTGACTTGCTGTGATGGTTATGCTTGATTCATAAGATTTGAGGTAGTCGTGATAAAATTAGAACAGCTAAGTATCCTTATTCTAGGCAATAATATGATAGACTGGTTACCTTCTAAGCAATTTCTCCCATATATACATATATAGTGTACTAAACCAAAGTATTATTATAAGCAAAGTATTATTATAGTGTACTAAACCAAAGTATTATTATAAGCAAAGTGAAAACCTTGAAAGCCTGCATGTCAGAGAGGAGTTGAGAACATCCAGCACCAACGCTGACCATAAAGATAAGGCAAATTGTCAAAAAATATACCTAGATTAATAAGGATAATAGCATGCAAGTTTATGGCGATTAATATGTATACGTATAGTTCTTCTAAAAATAAAAAAATGTATATGTACAGAGAACTAGGAAAATAAACAAGTCACTTTAAGCAAAATGCCAAAAGGTAATGCATGTTTGGTTTTGTTTTATGTATATGTACAGAGAACTAGGAAAAAATGTATTATTTGTTTTCTTTGCAGCTAAATATTGTATCTGTTATCAGTGAAGAGGAGCAAGAATGATGGTGATGCAAATATTGTATCTGTTATCAGTGAAGGTTGGAATAAAGCTGTTACTGAAATGAAGAAATTAGGTGAAAGTTTTACTTTTAGAGAAGCAAAAGCTAGACTACCTTATGAGCTTCAGGCCATGGGTCTCCCATACGATCAGGTGTTAAGAATTTCAATGAAGTTAGTGAAAGATACCGATCTGATGGGTATTTGGACCACCTTGGATGACTCACAGAAGCCAGATTTCATTAAAGTGTTTATGGAGAGCCTTTGAGGTTTTAGTATTTGTGGTTTTAGTATGGGGAACTTTATCAACTTCTAAGTGTTTTCATTATTACTTTAGCAAGACATTATTTGTTTTTTAAGTCAGGACGAATGTTTGATTTCGGATATTTCATGTTTAAGTTATGCATATTTCATTTTCTTTGTTTAAGTTCTAAATGTTTAAACCCTAAAATGTTTACGATATGCATGATCATTAAACTTATATATTTTTCAACATTTGTCATGTGCTCTTATGTGGTTTGCCTTGTTCCTGCAATGAGGAATATTTAGAGGGGTGTCCTTCTAAACAAAGCCAATTCTAATGTTTGTAAAACCTAAACTCCCTAAACAACAACCCACAATTGAAAGGACCAAAATTAGGGACTAAAAATTGAATTGGGGTGTGGGTTTTGCAATTTGCACAATAAAATTTGATGGGTTTGTGGTGAAAATTCGAATGGACGTGTAGAAAACGGGGAAAAATTACAAATTTTAAAGGGGTTTGCATGTGAAACACAACATATACCTATTAAAATTTGGACCAAGAAAAACAAATAATGGATAATAGTGTTCAAATTTGAACAACTTAAAAAAAAAAAAAAAAAAAAAAAAAAAAGTCATGTCCCGTTCCGCCCATAAAATTGTACCAAACAACAGCGGAACATGGGTATTTTGGTCATTTTAATCTTTTGGTTCCGTTCCGTCCATGTGCTACCAAACGCAGGACGGAACAACCGTCTTGTTCCGTCCTGCGCGTACCAAACATAACACAGAACATCTGTTCCGTCCCGTCCCGTCCCGTCCCGTTCCGTCCCGTCCCGTCCCGTCCCGTCCCGTCCCGTCTGCGTACCAAACGCTACCTTAAGGTACCGTTTGGTACGTGGGACGGGACGGAACAGAGTGGGACAAGGCGTTCCGTCCCACGTTTGGTGCGCCTAAAACGGGTGGAACGAGCTGTTCCACGGGACGAGTTTTGGGTGAATTTTCGTTCCACCTCACCCCCCTGGAACGACTCGTTCCACATCCGTGGAACACAAAATTATAACATCTCCGTCTCCTTCTTCTTCCTCCTTGTTTCCATCCGAGGGCATCTTTGCTCCCGCTGCGTTCCGTTCCGTCCTGTCCCGCCCCGTCTGCATACCAAACGATACCTAAGGGAATGACAAACCCTAAACTTGGTGTACCATAAAGTGCGCCTCAATATTTAGGTCTCACTACTTGGCCCAGGAAGCATGTAAGTTGTGAGAGAAACCTTTGTTCTATATAAGGTACCGTTTGGTACGTGGGACGGGACGGAACAGAGTGGGACAAAGCGTTCCGTCCCACATTTGGTGCGCCTAAAACGGGTGGAACGAGCTTTTCCACAGGACGAGTTTTGGGTGAATTTTCGTTCCACCTCACCTCCCTGGAACGACTCGTTCCACATCCGTAGAACACAAAATTATAACCTCTCCGTCTCCTTCTTCTTCCTCCTTGTTTCCATCAGAGGGCATCTTTGTTCCCGCTCCGTTCCGTTCTGTCCTGTCCCGTCCCATCCAGTCCCGTCCCGTTTGCATACCAAACGATACCTAAGGGATCATCACCCTCACTTTAGGAGGATGGCAAAACCTAGCTAGCCAAGCCTCTAAGTACAATGTAACTCTCATTTTACATAGTGAAACCGGATCTACATCAATGTGACGTAGCTCCAATTTGGGTGAATCAAGATATATCATTGTGTTCTTATGTACGTGATTTACAGTCGGATCTAAGTTGTGCAAAATCGACCCGATATTGTGCATCAACAAGCACCATGACTTGGAAGCATAAGAAATTAGGTTCTCTAATTACGGATTAAGGCCTTAAGCTTTCCGGGTTTCCATATGAATGCTAAATCCAGGAAAATGGAATATCTTCGGTTAACCTGCTGCTAGACATAATCAAGAACCACATACGTATCTAGGAGCACAAGTATCCTTGTTCTTGTTAATGATCTGCATGGTGGTTCCGCAAACCAACTTATTCATTACATAACACATCCACCACTTGATGGTGATATATATATATATATATATATATATATATGTATGTATGTATGTATGTATGCATGTATGTATTGAGTCAGTCACATAATACAACATTTTATTGCACCATGCGGAACACAACTACAAAACAGAAGCAGATTAGCAACTTCAGAACACTCATAAACCTCTTCATCTTCCACCGTAACGCCTCTGCCTCCGCTGAAACGAAGTCAAAGCCTCCTCAAACTCAGCTTTCCCGAAATCAGGCCAAAGAGCAGATACAAAGAAAAGTTCGGTGTAGGCCAACTGCCACAGCAAGAAGTTGCTGACTCGAATATCGCCCCCAGTTCGTATGAGAAGATCAGGGTAGGGAAACTCGGTACAGTTAGTTTCGAGTTCTTGCTCGACAAGGCTTTCATTGATATCGTCCACCTGAACAAGGCCATCTTTTACCTTATGACAAATACTTTTGCATGCTTGCACAACGTCGTATTTTCCGCTGTAGCTCACTGCCACAATAAGGTGGAGCCTAGAGTTGTCTTTCGTTGTCTCCTCCGCGTCACTTATCACTTTTTGTAAAGAATTTGGGAGCTTTGATGAATCTCCGATGATCGATATTCGGACACCGTCCCTGTCGAAACAAAAGGAAATTAGTTTAGCATACCAACTATGTATTTTGATTTTGATTATGAATATGATGAATTCAAAAATGTAACGTTAAATTAGAAAAAAAAAAAAAAAAGAAAAGAAAAAAAAAGAAATGGTGCTACCTTGCCAAATTGTCGATTTCGGCGGTAATCATCTTCTCGAACAATGTCATCAAAAATCCAACCTCCATCTACACAACCAAAACCAAATCACTTAACATTTCCAAAGAAATACAGAACAACCAAAAACAAAAATCGTGCTTCTTTAAAAAGTAAATTTTTTTAAACACAATGAAGTGGTGGGAGATTTTAACTAAAGCGACTTGACATAATAATTTAGGGACCGTTTGATTCAGTTTTAGTTTTTAGTTTTCAACTGAACACAAGTTTGGTAACTACTTTAGTTTAAAAAAAAAAAAAAAAATTAAAGAAAACTCAAAGAAGTAGTTTTCACTTTTTAGTTTTAAAAAACATAAAGTAGTACCAAACAAGTTTCAAATTTTCAAAGAAAATCAAAAGTAAAACGTCAATTTCCCTTGAGTTTCAATCTTACGACCGTACTCCTCATGCAAGACTTTCTTTGAGTAATTGGGGAGCTACTTTCTACCCTAGATCTTCTCATTGCGTTCAAGGGAATGCTCAATCCCTCTACAACAACCTAGACTTCGTGAAAAACACTCTAGCTTTCCAGGCTAACTACTAGGTTTCTAGGTTCGATACTCTAGTAAGAGGTGGATGCATGTATGGACCAGGGATGGTCATGGACCACCCGAAAGTCCAAATACGCGCTTGTCACCTTTGATGAGCACCCAACAGGCAGGTTGTGGAACAGAGAAGACCATCATAGTTGTGCAAATATTGTGCAACATAAGTTTTGAATCAAGAAGAAAGACCACCATGGCTTTGCTATTCTTACACCTTGGTTCCAATGAAGAAGAAAGAGTTTCTCTCTCCATTTCTCACATGACCAACTCCCTTTCTTTTCTTTTTTTCTTTTTTTTTTCTTTTTTGGTTAAATTTTTCTTATCAGGTTGTGCCACCAGACATTTTAATTGATAAAGGGATGGTGCATTACTCAACCAATACCTTTTATACCATATGTTTGACACCTTTATTTCTTTTAAAATTCACTATAAATTCATACAATATCTGAAAACTATTTCATAAAGTACAACAAACTCGTAATCACTTGAACTTTTATATCATATTATCAAATTCATTAAAATACTAAAGCAAAAATTATGATATTTTTGTATGTAATATGTTAAATAATAAACTTAATTAAAATAATAAACTCAAATTCTCAACACAAAGTATAGTTTTTTAAGTGTAAATAGACACTTATTTGTATGATATATAATAAGTTTACTTAATTTCACCTAGTCCGCTACATCCCATCTAGGCGTATAGGTGCTAGACCCTAGTTCATCACCTGACTAGCGTACTTTGATTATAACCACCCGATGTTAGACTCCTAGATCCACCGCTGTCTTTAGTTGAACTCTATCAAACAAACACTTAGTATTGAAGTTGGCATTTTACAAGATCTGAACTTAAAACCTCCAACATACAACGCTACAAGTGCAGATCATGAATACATCACGTCTTTCAACCAAAAATGTAAAGTAAGCACTTTCTAAGCTTGAGAACTACTGACCTTGGACCGATTCCAATTATCATACGAAAAGGCAAAAACAGTGAGAACTCCAATCCCCCATTTGGAGCTCATCTCAATGAGCTCTCTCACCGACCGTACACCGGCCTGGTGACCCGACCCAACCGGCAACCCCCTCCGCTTCTCCCACCTCACGTTACCGTCCATGATCACCGCCACGTGCCTCGGCATCAAATCTCGCCGGAGACCCGCGGGCAGCGACTCCTCGTCCAGCGGGAAGTCTCCGCCAGGGGCAAACTGTTTCGTCTCTTCCTTGAAAGCCGCAGCAGCTGCTGCTGAGCGAGGAAGAGATAGTGGATTTGAGGGGAGTGGATGTGCTCGGATTCTGAGTGTTTGGGAGCGGGAGGACCTCGGTTTGAAGGGAATGAGGGCGTTCTCGATTGGGATAGGAGAGCTCAGGGATAGGAACATGATGCT
Source organism: Pyrus communis (assembly GCF_963583255.1). Lineage (NCBI taxonomy): Eukaryota > Viridiplantae > Streptophyta > Magnoliopsida > Rosales > Rosaceae > Pyrus > Pyrus communis. Next base: position 4,818,076 of record NC_084816.1, on the reverse strand, counting down.
GCGGACTGTTACGTCGTCGTCTCCTCCGTGAGTTTGAACGTTAAGCCTCGCAGAGTTGGAAGACACTCGGACAATCGTACGCAGAGGCCAATTTAGCGAGAGAATTATTACAATTTGTAGTTTTTCTGGAAACTTTCTCACGCTATAAAGTACAAAAAATATTATTGGTGGGACCCATATATATTGCTGTGTTGATGAAAAATTGGGGCCGTGGCGGTCTCGAACAGTGGCCTAGAGGGGATCAGTCAGTGAGATACCCACCAACTCATCTGCACAACATTGATGCTCATTTAACAGCTCTTAATGTTTTGATTAATTGTTGGTAACGAACGGTATTTATGAATTATGATGTTGGTTAGGTACATTTTATATGTTCCACGTCTTCCCGAATTGTAACTTGTATCTGATGGGAGCTATGCACTACCCTTGTAGTTGTTTTGAGTTAAAAATTGATGCCGGATTGAGACCGGGTGTTTTCACGTCTCTCTGTAGTGCCCACTCTTACATACAGTCGTGGTTTTATATACGATACCACCAAATATGCCATTGCAATATAACTCCTTGAGATCAATAGATACGATCAAGAATCCGTCTTCCTTCATCTGATAAGAAGTGGCCGTAGAAGTGTTTATTGGATTTTTGCGTGCGAAATGGTGTTCACTATCTCTTTTGTCCTATGTACTCCCTTCTTGTTTTGTACTCTTAATTTACCGTTGATTTATTTGATCATGTGGTTAGAACTTAGAACTTAGAACCAAGAGCATGGGTGCAAAGAGATCAGCCGGGAGTTAGAATTACTTTCTTTGTTGTATTCATCTAGCCGTCCTCACGTAGGACAACCACATAACAGACTACAAGTGCAACCAATATCTCAGCCAACTGCCCTTCGCATCTCACCCACTTTCTTCTTCAACCTTCAACGTACCTGACCAAATGGCAAGAGAATAATAAACAAAGTCCACACCTAACTGTACTGTATTAGTAACATCTCCCTTGTGAGGGGCCGCTATCCACCACATTATTGTTCAATCATGGATGCTTCTGCAGCAGGAAAGGAAGGGGATGCCCCTCGTCGGTTTCATCCATATTCATTTTTCTCCAAGTAATCTGATACCGTAGCCACATACGAGTACATATTTCGGCCAACTCTAGCAGAAAGACGTTCTGGACCAGAGTGGCTGCTTCTCATACTGATGATTTTATCGTATCATTACAAACCATAAGAAAAAAGACATAATCAAAGCCACATCCCTTGGGGAACAAGTATCCTTGCTCTTGTCCATGATCTGCAATCTTACCTGGAGCATGGTGTTTTGTGCAAACCAAGTTAAATGGATCGGTGCAAAGACTGATGGAATTACAAAAAAAGGCCTCTCTCAAACGAATGCAGGATGCCAAGATTAAGCATCGTTTGGCGGCTCGGATTGTACTGACTATTTCTGTCGAATAAGATAAATAGCTACCGGATAGTACTGACTAAATTAGTCGGCGTTTGGTGTAGTATCGAACTAATAACCGTATTATTTATTCTGTGTTTGGTATTATATCAGATAGGAGGAATCAAACTTAAAATAAAAATTAAACTTACAATAAAATTAAAAAAAAAAAAAAAAAACTGAAATCATCTCTTTTTCCCCAAACATTGATTCAGCACCAATGCTGGATATCATGCAAAAGAAAAGCTCTACTACCAACTCCACAACTGGGCTTTGTTTAAGCCGAAACTCAAAAGGCAGTGAGGGAAAGAAAAAAAAAATTTGACATCCTGGGCTTTGTTTGAAGGAGTTGGAGATGCAGCGGCGAACAAGAGGGAGGGATATCCGGTAGCCATAAGAAGATGCATGGAGAGAAGAGTCTTGTTCTGGGTGGTTGGATGGAACCTCCTGGTGGTGGGGGTTCATGGTGGGCGGCTGAGGAATTGGGTTTTGGGATTTGTGGGAAGGAGGGGGAAGAATAGAGGGAGGGAAACGAAGAAGAAGATGTTCATCTCAGTCAACGCCAGTGGTGGTCACTACCAGCCAATCGCCATGAGCACCATCAGGATCGCAGCCACTTGGAGGAAGGGGAACCGGATTAATAATCCACTCTTTTTCGAATGGTTTATTAAGAAGGTGTATACCCGACTATCCTATCTAACTGCTTAAATTAATCCAACGACTATTTAGTACGAGAGGACACCAAACAGTCGGGTCCGTACTATTGGTCCTATCTGATCCCTTATACGGTGTGCCAAACACGACGTAAATGAAGAGATCAGCTACATGACCAAATAGAATTCATGTGACATCCCACATCGCCCAGGGGAGTGATCCTTGTATGTATATTCTCATCCCTACCTAGCACAAGACCTTTTGGGAACTCACTGGCTTCGGGTTCCATGGGAACTCCGAAGTTAAGCGAGTAGCGCGCGAGAGCATTCCCAGGATGGGTGACCCATCGGGAAGTTCTCGTGTGAGTTCCCAAAAACAAAACCGTGAGGGCGTGGTCGGGGCCCAAAGCGGACAAGATCGTGCTACGGTGGTGGAATGGGCCCTGGAAGTGGTCTGCCCCGGGCTGGGATGTGACAATTTGGTATCAGAGCCTAACCCTAGTCGTGTGTGCCGACGAAGACATCGGGCCCTTAAGGGGGGTGGATTGTGATATCCCACATCGCCCAGGGGAGTGATCCTTATATGTATATTCTCATCCCTACCTAGCGCGAGGCATTTTGGGAGCTCACTGGCTTCGGGTTCCATAGGAACTCCGAAGTTAAGCGAGAAGGGGGCTAGAGCAATCCCATGATGGGTGACCCACTGGGAAGTTGCTCGTGAGTTCCCAAAGACAAAACTGTGAGGGAATGGTAAGCCCAAAGCGGACAATATCGTGCTACGGTGGTGGAGCGGGCCCGGGAAGTGATCCGCCCCAGGCCGGATTGTGACATCCCACATCGCCCAGGGGAGTGATCCTTATATGTATATTCCTATCCCTACCTAGCACGAGGCCTTTTGGGAGCTCACTGGCTTCGGGTTCCATAGGAACTCCAAAGTTAAGCGAGAAGGGGGCTAGAGCAATCTCATGATGGGTGACCCACTAGGAAGTTGCTCGTGAGTTCCCAAAGACAAAACCGTGAGGGAATAGTAAGCCCAAAGCGGACAATATCGTGCTACGGTGGTGGAGCGGGCCCGGGAAGTGATCCACCCCGGGCCAGGATGTGACAATTTGGTATCAGAGCCTAACCCTGGTCGTGTGTGCCGACGAGGACGTCGGGCCCTTAAGGGGGGTGGATTGTGACATCCCACATCGCCCAGGGGAGTGATCCTTATATGTATATTCTCATCCCTACCTAGCACGAGGCCTTTTGGGAGCTCACTGGCTTCGGGTTCCATAGGAACTCCGAAGTTAAGCGAGAAGGGGGCTAGAGCAATCCCATGATAGGTGACCCACTGGGAAGTTGCTCGTGAGTTCCCAAAGACAAAACTGTGAGGGAATGGTAAGCCCAAAGCGGACAATATCGTGCTACGGTGGTGGAGCAGGCCCGGGAAGTGATCCGCCCCGGGCCGGATTGTGACATCCCACATCGCCCAGGGGAGTGATCCTTATATGTATATTCTCATCCCTACCTAGCACGAGGCCTTTTAGGAGCTCACTGGCTTCGGGTTCTATAGGAACTCCGAAGTTAAGCGAGAAGGGGGCTAGAGCAATCCCATGATGGGTGACCCACTGGGAAGTTGCTCGTGAGTTCCCAAAGACAAAACCGTGAGGGAATGGTAAGCCCAAAGCGGACAATATCATGCTACCGTGGTGGAGCGGGCCCGGGAAGTGATCCGCCCCGGGCCGGGATGTGACAATTTGGTATCAGAACCTAACCCTGGTCGTGTGTGCCGACGAGGACGTCGGGCCCTTAAGGGGGGTGGATTGTGACATCCCACATCGCCCAGGGGAGTGATCCTTATATGTATATTCCCATCCCTACCTAGCACGAGGTCTTTTGGGAGCTCACTGGCTTCGGGTTCCATAGGAACTCCGAAGTTAAGCTAGAAGGGGGCTAGAGCAATCCCATGATGGGTGACCCATTGGGAAGTTGTTCGTGAGTTCCCAAAGACAAAACCGTGAGGGAATGGTAAGTCCAAAGTGGACAATATCGTGCTATGGTGGTGGAGCGGGCCCGAGAAGTGATCCGCCCCGGGCCGGATTGTGACAATTCGGTTATACAATCCGATGTTCATGCTACTCAGGAACCTCCACGACATTGTGCATGAGGCTGTTCCTAATCAAACATGATGCAAAATAAGTAATAGACGACACTACATTCTTCAAAATAAGTAATTATCAATGCACTGTTAAAGATCAACGCCTGCCCATTAAGATCAATCAGACAAAAAAACTAGATTATTCTAGTTCAAACGTGCATGGAACTGTTCGAGAAGATTCTAGCATGTAATATTAGAGGTGACCGGTGCATACTTGAATATGCTAGACAATTCTAGTAAGCTATTGTCGGCAAAGTGCTATGCTAGAAAACTCTAGCAAAGTAGCATCAATTTGAAAAAGTCAAGTCGGTTGACTTAGGCTTGAATGATCAAGAAAATGTTTTGTTATAGAAAATTCTACACTTGTGTTAGAGTTGTGCTCTATAATTTTCCTTGCACCTGCACTATGCAACTGGTAAGTGAAACCGATAATTTCGAGCAATTTGCTAGCAGTACAACTGTTCAGCCCAAACCAATTGCTATAAAATATATCCTTGTGAACAAAGTGTTATGAATATTCACTTTACAATGTGACGAATAAAATCATAGCTACAAGCACCAACCGTGCAATCAATCAAATAGGAAGTACACAACTGTGCTTCAATGCGGAGCGATAATTACTTTTAGAGATAACGCAAAATGGACTTGAAAAGTAATGTTTACGGCAAACTGCTGATTTGTTTGCCTTACCATTTGAGCGAGAGATCATGCTTTTACGTAATCTTCTTGCTCCTGCAAAACAAAGTCTTCATGCTATCTGCTCATGGACAAACCCGGATAAAATTAATGTTGGAACACCCATTGTCCCACATCGGTCAAGAGGGAAGAGAGAAAGCACTTTAAATAGAATTACCCCACTCTAACACACACCGAGGTCTTTTGTGATAAAGCCTCATACTTGAGGATTGTGCAGGTAGTTAAGTGGGAACAGTATCAATGTTGTTGGAGTGGGTTCTCGGCCCGTCGACTTGAAAAATTCTACAATTAATAGTCGGAAGTGCCTCTGAATCTGAAATAATCAGATGAAAGAGAAGATATGGAGAAACAATAGAATTACAGAGTATGAACGATTCATTCTATGACCATGATGACACTAATTTACCGTTGGTGAAGCCATAACTAGGAAACAACCAGCTACATAGATTCATAAATATTTGATGCAACTGCTGATACAGGGACTGAGACAATTAGATCAAGAAAGAATATTCATTACATGTGCAACCAGCATATGATGCTGATATTTACCCAACGCCTCTGCCGCTGCCTCTGCTGAAGGGAAATACAAATTCGTCACTTATGGATCTCTTCCACCATAACGCCTCTGCCTCTGCTGAAAGGAAACCAAGGCCTCCACAAACTCAGACTTGCCAAAATCGGGCCAAAGTGCCGATGCAAAGAAAAGTTCCGTGTAGGCCAACTGCCACAGCAAGAAGTTACTGACTCTGAGTTCGCCACTTGTTCGTATTAGCAGATCAGGGTAGGGAAACTCGGTACAGTTAGTTTCTAGTTCTTGTTCAACGAGGCTTTCATTGATATCGTCCACTTCAACAACGCCATCTTTTACCTTTTGAGAAATACTTTTGCACGCTTGCACAACATCATATTTTCCGCTGTAGCTCACTGCCACAATTAGTTGGAGTCTAGAGTTGTCTTTCGTTCTCTCCTCCGCATCACTTATCAGTTTTGGTAAAGGGTTAGGGAGCTTTGACGAATCCCCAATGATTGATATTCGAATACCTTCGCTGTCAAAGCAAATAGAAACCAAATCAGATGTTTTAACACAGTGTAACTCAGTACCTCATTGAGATTGAGTACACCGGCCACCCATTCAATCTAGCAGGTCTCAACTTGCCAGAGAGTCTTTTAACGAATACATTATAACGATTAACACCATAACAAGACAATATACGATTAGGTTCACCGGAACCAGTTCAGGTTAGGAGTTTTCGGCCAGTCTACCACGAAAATGTGCAGTTCAAGTTTTTAGTGCAATAAAAATCCCTAGGAAGTAAAACCAGTTTCAAAGCTCACAAAAAATGGGACAAACATTTCAAGTTGCAGCACATCCCAACAAAACCTATGCAGACATGTGATGAATTCAAACAAATAACGTTGAATTCGAACATAAATGTGCTACCTTGCAAAATCATCGATTTCGGAGCTAATCATCTTCTCAAACAAATCCAGCAGAAATTCAACCTCCACCTACATTATAACCAAGCCAAATAATTCCATAGTTCCAAAAAGAAACACAAAACCAAAACAACAACAACAAAAAGCACTTTACATCAGAAAGCACTTTTCTTGTTTCTGAGTTTTGAACAACTGACCTTTGGCCGACTCCAATTATCAAAAGAAAACGCGAACACAGTGAGAACCCTAATTCCCCATTTGCAGCACAACTCAACGAGCCCTCTCAGCGACTGCGCACCCGCCTCGTGACCCGACCCGGCCGGCAGCCCTCTCCGCCTCTCCCACCTCACGTTGCCGTCCATGATCACGGCCACGTGTCTTGGCATCAACTCTCTCCGTAGGCCCGCAGGCAACGGCTCGTCTTCCGGCGGAAAGTGTACACAAGGGGCAAATCGGTCATTAAATTGCTCTCTGCTCTCTTCCCTGTGAACAACCGCATCGGTTGCGGTTGCACAATGAAGAGAGAGAGAATTGGAGAGGCGCGAATGTGATCGGATTCTTCTGGGTGTTTGGTTGCGCGAGAATCTGGGATTGGAGGGAGTGAGAGCGTTCTGGATTGGAACAGGGAATCGGAGGGATTGCATTATCCGGGATAGGTATTTGATTTAGACTGTGAAGTAGTTGTTCTTGTGCTGCTGCTGCCTCGGCTGCGTAGGGCGGCGGCGCTGTTGGTTTTGACAGACGACAGTCGTGCAGAGGAGACCCGTTTAAATTGACCCTAATGTATGACCCGCGCTGCTTCGGACCATCCAAACCTTTTCGCGGGAGAATATTTTCGGCGTGGTACACAAAGTTTGGTTTATGAGCGAGTCTTCAATTTTGTAGACTGACATTTTAATTTGAAAAACAGGTTAAAATGATATGAAATACAATTCTAGTTGTGTTCTCCAAAAAAAAAATATTCTAGTTGTTGAATTAATGGAAAGAAATATATTAGTGAGATTACATGAGTGTATTATTTGACGGGTCAAATGATGTGTATATGTCACATCAATTAATAAATTTATTTGATTAGATGTTGATTGTATGCATCATTTGTCACAATGATATAGTATACAAAAGTGGTTTAAAATGTGATCTTCATAGCATTATTCGGAAAAGAAATTAGTTATAAACGACATATCGATTAAAATATTAACAATATAACTATTATATATCGATGATATACTAAGAACTAATTATTTCAGCTCATTCGACTAATTTCTCTTTTAATTTTGTGTAGAAATTTTTTATGCGGCCGTTTCAAGTCATTAAAGCGCACCATTTATGATAGTTGGAGAGGTTCTAAGTTTGTATCTCTTTGTGGATAAAAAAGGGTTTGTTTTACCATTATTGATTCCTAGGCTAGACAATATAACATTATCGAAAACTATTAACACGACGGTGGCTAATGGGAGACTGAAATATCTCTGTAAGTTTACTTGGTCCCTAAAAAAATAAACTGCCTAAGAAAGCCACCAGCTGATACCCTTTTAAAAAAAAAAAAAATTAGTTATTAAGGCATGAAATCAACTAGTGATAAAAGGCAAGGCCATCTAAGCTAAACAATGTGTAATCAATATGAGTGAAATGAGAATTAGTGAGGGAATACATTAGTTCGTTCATTTGAAAAAAAAAAATGAATTGGTGACAATATGGGTGGACATTGAATGGGTTGGTGGGTTGAACTTCAATTCGTTGGTCAATTTAATGAGCTCGGGTTAGAATTTTTTCAATCCATTGCCACTCAAGAAAATGGACAAACCAACCCACTCAAATCATTCTTAAGCAGGTTGGATTGAGTTTCAAAGCTTGAGCTTAATTAGTTTCTTTCTTGTTCCTAATGCAAGTGTAAGTGACAATAAAAAATCAACACTCCCGTCAAATTAGGTCTAAATCATTTAAATTTAGTGTTGTAATTGAGAAGCATATCACCAATCATGTCACAATCGTTGCCCAATGTAATTCAATTACATATTGGTGGCGCATGAAAAATGCTTTAGCACAAATGAATACTACAACTACTCCTTACATAATACGAACCTACAAAAAAGTTCAACGAATTAGGTATAATCCTACTTATCATGCCTATATATCTTTCACAATATTTTATTTTCTTTATAATGTGTTTACCAATTAATTAGTTAGAGTTATACAAAACACATGATTATTAACTACACAATTATGCTACAGCAGGAAGAAGATTAATCGTAACCATACATTTCTCCTCAATATGGTATAATAATAATATTTTATTTTATTTTATTTTAAGTTATGTACTGCAGTACATTTTATTACATTAGTTTGAAATATATCTAAAAGCTGATTTCGTAACAGTTCTACAACCATCACACCTCACTCAAACTGAAAAAAAGTTGAAGAATAGGATTAAGGTATGGTATCACAATTTACTTATTTCATAAACATGATCACAAACTGTTAGCTTGAATTGACAAAATACTTAATTTACGAGAGAAAATGTTGCTATGGGCAAATTGTCTACTTTGAAGGTACTTATGTTATTACTATTACTCTCTACTTATTTTCTCATATTGTTTGTAGATTCACAATGAAAACCCAAAGCATCACGTGGAAACAAATGGGTGGCAACCATAGCGTTGATGTTTAATGAAAACTTTATTTTTGTAATTTGTAAATAGAGGAAATTGTAGTAATGATCTCTCAACTTTAACCAAATTAGAGCAATAACCCATCAATTACAAATTCATGATCAATGGTCCCTTAACTCCTCAAAACGTGCAGTTATGGTCCTTCCATCAATTTTATCATAACTTCTTTCAAAACAAGTCATGTTGGAAGAATCATTGCTCCAATTGGATTAGAGTTGAGGGACCATTTCTCCAATCAATTGGATTAAAGTTGATGAACTATTTCTTCAATTTGATTAAAATTGAGGGATCATTTCTACAATTTTTTTGATTTAATTTCTTATATTTACCCCTTAATTCTGACCTCACGTGCGTAGCTAAAGGCCCCACAAACCAGAAGAATGGCGTTGCTAAAGGCGGTGCGTCGGAGAGAGAAAATGAAGCGAAAGTGGAGAAGGTTCTGGATGAAAAGAAGGAAATGGAAAGCACCCACCCATTACTCTTAGCCTAAAAAAAGTTTGCAAAGTAAGCTCCTTTAGTTTTTCGAGCTCGTTTGATAACCATTTCATATTTACATTTTAACAATTTTTTTCATACTTTCTCTAAATATCTAACACGTAAAAGGAAAACCGGAAACTAAAAACGAAATAGTTAAAAAACATGCATTCTTTTTCATTGTTTCATGATTACATGTTGAATTAGATTGGCTTGTTGATTGATTGATCCTTAAACTGTACCTCGAGGTACATTTTTGTCACTACACTATGCACTAATTGACTAAGTTAGATTGAAAATCAAAGCTACAGATTTTGTTGTTAGTTTGGCTTTTTTTTTTAGAACAAAAACAGAGTGCCAATTCTTCACTAACAAGTAATCTTCACCAGTCTCGCAATAGTGTTCAACTAGTTTGCACATAGTGCCTTCTTCTACAATTTACTAACAAGAAGTGTGCATAAAAGTTGAGGAGCGACAATGTGTTACGCATTGAATTCAATTTAGAGGATAAAACCAAAGCCAAAGGTTACTTTACTTATGAATCAATGCACATCACGTACTTTACTTGGGAGGGTTTCCAATCCATCTAAGTTCGAACTCCATAGTAGCTAGCAATCCACGCGACGAATCACTCAAGCACATCACGTACTTTACTTGGGAGGGTTTCCAATCCATCAAAGTTCGAACTCCATGGTAGCAATCCATGCGACGAATCACTCAAGCCAACCTCAGATTCCTTCTCTGATGAGTTAATAGGCATCATATACGTTACTTGTATGTGATGGGAAGAGAATATATTGACACTATATAAATGGAAGGGAAGAGAGTACTTTTCCACTCATATCAATCATAAATACATAAGAGAAAAAATACAAAAAAAAAGCTTCCTTAGTTTTCTTTTTCTTTTGGTGAAGATCAGATACATCAGAAATATGGCTGAGGCGATCGTTTCTATGGTGCTCGAAGGCTTCAAAAGCCTCCTTGTGAACGAAGCCAAGTCCTTGAGGGGAGTCAGTGATCAGTTTGAGCATGCACAGATCGAACTCTACTTGATGCGGGGCTACCTGAAAGATGCAGATGCAAAACAAGGAGACGATGAATTAGTACGTATTTGGGTTGGTATTATTAGAGATGCTGCTTATGATCTGGAGGATATCATTGAATCCTTTGTCTTGAAAGTGGCTGCTAGGAGGAAAAGAAGTATGAAGCTTGTTCTGAAAAGGTATGCTTGTATCTTGAGTGAAGGAATTAATCGTCACAAGATAGGGTCGGAGATTGAGAACATTGCGACCAAACTTTCTAAGCTGAAATCGAGCTTAGAAGGTTATAGCATAGCAAGGCAAATAGGGGGGAGTTTAAGTGCTACTTCTTTTGAGAGGCAACAAGATTATCGGTTAACTTATTCTCATGTTGTTGAACATCATTTTGTTGAGTTAAAGGAAGAGATTGACCTGTTGGCCGAAAATTTGGTTAAAAAAAATTACCAAATTGTTTCTATTTGGGGGATGGGCGGTTTGGGGAAGACCACCCTTGCAAAACATCTTAATAATCATAAGGATGTTAGGGCTGAATTTGATTGTTTTGCTTGGGTATGTGTAACTCAACAATTTCGAAAGGAAGATGTGTGGAAGAAAATTTTGGTTCAACTTACATCTGATGCCGACAAGGACAAAATTGAAAAAATGGAGACGGATGAAATTGCAGGGGAGCTTTGTGTACTGCAACGAAAGAAGAAATGTTTAGTGGTTCTTGATGACATGTGGACTCGTGATGCATGGAAATCTTTGAGAGCTGGATTTCCAATGAACGAGGGAACAGGAAGTCGAGTACTCATCACCACTCGCAACAAAGAAGTTGTTTCGGAGGCGCATGAAAGTGTTTACTTGCACCAAATTCGGCCCCTGAATGATGCTGAAAGCTGGGAACTATTCAAGAAGATAGTAACGTTTGGAAGAGATAACACAAGTATTTTCTCAACCAACCTCTTCATCTTTACTTTTCGTATTAATCAACCGAGCATTGTTAGATATTACGTTACTCCATTTGGCAGTGCATTGAAACAAAAATCTAGAATTTATGCACAGATATTTTCTTAAACTGCTAATTATATATTGTGTTGTGCATATCATGTCATTCATGGTGAGAAGAAAATTTTCAAACTACTCATAAATGTATTAGCATTAGGTTTTATAATCATAAGGATACAAAGCTAAAACTGTGTTATAATTCTGACTCTCTTCTGGATCTTGCTCTTTGATGTAACACACAATAGACTAAACTTGGCAAATTAAAGAATACAAGGAAAACACAAGATTTTTATTGATTTGGCATATTTTTGCCTACGTCTAGTTGTGATTTCTCTGGGTAGAGAAACCTTGGCTTCTTTGAATAATAATAAAGTACATAGTACTTTTACAAACCCTATAACTAACCTCTTTCTCCTCTCTTGGCTGTCTCTGTTTTTCTGCCTGGTTTTCAACCTTGCCGCACCATGTTTATAACCATACGGTGTGGTTTACATGCCTATTTTCTATTAGGTTTCCTATTCTATATGGGATTGGAAAATACATTTTCCTGCCTATTCCAATTCTGCTTCTAGGATTCCTAATCTAATTGTATAAGAAAACTTAATACTTTCTTAACCTTGTGATGTGATATAAACTAACACACAAATTAAACCCTCTTTTTGATAGTTGTAGTATGTGAAAGTAGGGATTGTTCTAGGCAGGGATTATGAGGGCTGCTAATCAACACAAATTAAACTTTAAATCACTAAACTAGACTCAAAAATAGAAAACTAAACTTAAACTGACTCAAAACAAACTAAACTGACTCAAATAACTCAAAACAAGCACTAAGAGGTGATTTGGACGAAAATCTAATTAAATTGACTCAAAACATGAAAGGGGGGGGGGGTTTGTTTTGACGAATTTTAACTAAAACTAAGTAGGTTGCAGAAACAAACTAAAGGCTGCACGAAATTGGGTGAATTAAAGGAGTGAAAGGCTAGCTAGAGGGTCATTCTCCACACATGACACATATGCATACAAATCCATTTCCAGTTATTATTCCTATAAATCATGAATAACAATGCCCCAAATCAATTGTGAACTGTACAAACTAACTCTCAGATTTTCCTAATTTCATTGAATTGGACTCAGCGACACAATCAAATTATTCTTATCAAGTTCCCTATATGAACTGCATGATATAGATACATATCAAAGATCATTAAGTTCTATGAAAATCATAAACATTGACAAGACATTTGTAACTATGAACTGCATGATACTCCTGCCATGGATTCACTTAACACAATCATGACTAGTGATTTCCACTACTTATAAATATAAGTTCATAACTATTAGGTGAAATTTCCTTATATTTTAAGAGCATATTCATGCATGCAAACTAAGTATACATCCTTAATCAACATACAAGAATAAGTTATCAATCAAACAGATAAGTAAATCGCATTCATGTTTTACGGAACAATAACTGGAGGAAATCAATTCATATCACATATATGTTCATGGCTTTGAATTCACCTCTAACTAAAACGAAATTAGTTCCACATGTTGCAATTAAACAAAACCAATCTAATTTAAACATTGAACTAAATCTAAGGATGGAAAGAACTCAGAAATGCTCCAGCACTCCAGTGGTCTTGGATAGCAGGTCATAGCACAAAGCTCTTCTTCTCCTTCCTTCCTTGCAAAGCTATGGCACAAAGTTATTTTTCTGATTTTCTCTGTAAAGCTCTCTATATCTCCCCCTGAAAATTGCATCACAAAGTGTGTATTTATAGGGTAGGGTTCACGGCACCAATCCTTGGAGGACAAGGATAGGGCACAACACAATTCTAATAGAAGAAGGATTAGGTAATTTGCATGATTTTAGGACTTCTAGAATCAGCTATGCATTGTAAAACATGATAAGGACTCCTAAATTTAGATGGGAAGGATTTAGAATAGGATAAGGACTTCTATTGCAGCTGGAGATGAGTTTAGATAGTGCTGGATTAAATAGGATAATGTTTGGATAATATGGGATAAGATAAGATAATGTTGGATAAGATTTCCTTGTTTTCAACTGATTCCTTGTCTTCTAAGCCTTAATCTAATTCTTCCAGATTTGTAGCACATTTTTAGCATCATTTAAACACCAAAAACGTCCATCCTTATGCTCCATTCACATGCTATCCAATCCAAGTCCAAAACTACTCCAAATTGCTCATTTTGGCCGTTTATTGTCATCTTCACCAATTGAACCTACAATAATAGGAAAATAAACTAAATAACTATAATAAATGGAAATTAACTAAGTAAATGCAAAGAAATAAGATAACAAAGTTGCATAAATATGCTCCTATCACCTTGTAGGACAAGAATATGTGCACATTAGCTTTCCTAATACAATCCTAAACAAAATAGAAATTGACGAACCAATTCGTAACAAACTGAACATTCTTTTTAACTGAAAAAGTGTACGTCTAGGCGTCACTCGATGCATTTCTCCAGTCAGTCAGTTGCACTGTTAGTGTTAATGTAGTGAAGATCAATCAATATTTACTGAAGGGCAGATGGACATTTGTTACTAGCAAGCGTGCATACTTTTGGAATGTCATATTAAGTGTTGTATGTTTTGCAATATATGGCAAATGTAGTTAATTTATTCGGAATTTCTTTTCTTTAACCAGATTCGGAAGACGATAGAAAGAAGGAAAAACTAGGGGAGGAGATGCTTAAACATTGCGCGGGTTCGCCATTGGCTATCGTCGTGCTTGCAGGACTTCTAGCTAGAAAAGAAACAGTTGAAGATTGGAAGACTGTGCAAAAGAATGTTGGCGCATATATAGGGAGAGGCACAGACCTTGAATCACGGTACAAAGGTGAAAATAGTGAAGGTACCTCACGTGTATTGGCATTGAGCTATGAGAGCTTACCATATCACTTAAAACCGTGCTTCCTATATTTGGGTCATTTTCCCGAAGATCGTGAGATACCAATGAAAAGATTGATTCAATTGTGGATTGCAGAAGGTTTTATCTATTCAGCATCTGGAGAATTGTTGGAAGATGTAGCATACAATTGCTTAAATGAGTTGGTCATAAGATGTATGGTTCAAGTTGGACATCGCGGTTCAACCAATAAGATTAAATCTTGTCGCCTCCATGATCTTATGCGAGATTTGTGCTTGTTAAAGGCGAAACATGAGAATTTCGTCCATATTTCAGATTCTTTTGCCAGGGCAACCCCAGTATCACCAAGTGGTAAAGTTCGAAGAAATGTCATCTATTTAGACAAAATACGTGACATATTAACTCCCCCAACGGATGCTCAACTTAGGTCTTTGTTATACTTTACGTCAGAATACCGAGGAGTGATTTTGCAAGGAAAACCAATTCGACCAAGGTTCCAGGATTTCAAATTGCTTAGAGTTTTGAGTTTGGAAGAGTTTGAAAGAAAAGTAGAGTTACCGAGCACAATTGGGAATCTAGTGCACTTGAGGTTTTTTAGTCTCAATGGTTGTTTCGTAACACGATTTCCATCATCTATGTCTAAGTTGGTATGTTTGCAAACTCTAGATTTACGTTGTTTGGGCTTTGGCAGGAAAAGGCGTCTCAGAAATCTGCACAATGTGATTCGACATTTGGGACAATTGAGACATTTATATTTACCAGCTATATGGTTCAGAGAAGCAGAGAAGAGAGTCTTGCCATTGGCTACACTTGGAAATTTGCAGACATTAGTCAATGTTTCGAACTATGATAGTGGTTTGAGTGATCTTACTGGATTGGCCAGTCTTAGGAAAATGTCCATCGTTATAGTAAAACTGAAATATGGGATGAAAATCATTGATTCTGAAAGCATACGATCCAACCATGTTCAGTCTCTGTCTCTGTCTCTGAGATCTTCAACTAAGGTAGAGGTTTTGGTAATGATTCTACTAAGCTGTCGTAATATATACAAGCTGAAACTTCAAGGGCGAATTGCAGAGTTACCGAAAGACCTCCTGGACTATCCAAACCTGACCAAGATAAAGCTTTATAGAGCTTCTTGCATGGACGAGCACATAAAACTACTAGAGCAGCTGCCGCATTTGAAATTTCTTACGCTTCAGGGCGTCACTTTGGAGAATCCAATACTAGTCTTCTCCAAACAAGGCTTTCCTTGTCTCGAATTTCTTTCCATTTCTATGATATCTCAACTAAAGGAGTGGAGGGTGGAACAAGGAGCCATGAATTGCCTCCGCAGATTGCAAGTTATATGGTGCCCACAGTTGAAGGAAGTTCCAGATGGGCTTCGATATATTGGAAAACTCGAGGAATTGAGCATCAGGATGCCCCGTGAATTCTGTAGTGCACTTCGGAAAGGAGGAAAGGATTTTGACAAGATCAAACATGTTGCTTCTGTTAACTTGGACAGTGAAGAGTAGCGCGAAAACATTCGAAAGTAGATAGATCAGTGCCGTTTTTCTGAAGGGTACTTAAGTAAGGTCGTCTCCCGCGAAAACATTCGAAACCAGAAGAATGACGTTCCCGAAGGTCGTCATTGAGAGAGACTCGGACTCCGAGCAGAGCTCACCCGAAGAACAAGAGGAAGAAGAAGTGTTGGGGAGCGAAAACGAAGCCGAAGCCGATGAGGTTTTGGATGAGAAGAAGAAAGGGAAAGCGCCCCCCTACTATTAGCCTCAAGAAATTTAGCATAGTAAGCTCCTTTAACATTTGATGACCGTTTCGTTTTAATTTCGGTTTTTTAATAAATTGGGTTTTTGTGTTTTTGAGGTTTTGTTTTGCTTTTTGTTGGAGTCGGTATATTTTACCTGTTTTGTAACGAAAAACTTCTGGTATTGTTTATTTTAACGAAAAACCACATTTTAATACTAAAAAGTCAATCATGTTACTATTCACTCTTCCCTTTATTTTGTCCTTATCGTTAAAATTAAAGTTTTCAAGTCCTTTTCATTAGTTTTTATTTTTTATTTTTTTTTATTTTTTATGGTATAGGGTTGATTCTTGCTTCAATGACACAACTGGGAAGCCAATTTTGATCCATAAGAACGGTAGCAAAGTAGTTGGACTCCACTGCAATCCTGTGCAGCCAGACCTTCTCCTGAGTTGTGGAAATGATCACTTTGTAAGTTTCTGATTAACAAATTTGAAACATTTATGGATTGCTTGGTTGTCTGGAATTCTCTGCATGCCTGTATTGTCTGTTTTCGTCTATATGGTAAAATATCTAAGACTCTGTCGGCTCGTATATAGTACATTCGTCGAATTGAAGCTGGTTCTTCCATATATGACCCTGCACACAACCGTGTTGTTAACTCTGCATATTTTTCCCCGATGTCTGGCAGCAAAATTCTTAGCACTTCACAGGATAGCCGTATTCGTATATGGGACTCTATATTCGGCAATATGGATACCCCAAGCCGAGAGATTGTACACAGTCATGATTTCAATCGTCATCTTGACTCCTTTCAAAGCTGAATGAGATCCAAATAAGGTAATAGTTTCGATCTAAGTATTTCTCTTTTCATTACTAAGTCCTTTTGTTTCGTCTTTGAAAATCTAAGACGAGTCCCTTGCAGTTATTGGTTGTTACATGAGTGAAAACTATAACGGAGCTGCACTGCATCCCATTGATTTTTCATAGACGTCAGCGCAGGACAACTAGTTGCCGAGGTCACGGATTCAAACATCATTACAATCAGTCCAGTGAACAAGCTGCATCGGCGTGATGATGTTTTGATATGGCAGTTCAAGGTTTGGGGTTACACTCATCCGCTAACTGTACTTCCAGTATGTAAATTATCAAACTTGGAATTCCATACATCATCATATACTGATATGTCTCCTTAACCAAGTTACTTGTTCAGGTCGCTCTTCATTTGGCAGCCGGAGGAAAACTGCGAGCCTGTAGAACCGAAGGATGAAGGGAAGATTATTGTGTCGTGTGGACTTACGCAATTATTCCAATTTGCTCCGTGAACTTTTAATTTGGTTATGAGCCTTCGTAGTCTTTTAAAATGTTTCACTTGTTATACAAACGAACATATTTATCACATTTTAAAGTTAATTTCCACCACTTTAGCAGATGAAATTTGACGAAAGTAACAAATCAACAATGACATGAGACAAATTGGCACATTTTAAAAGATTAATGAGAATCGTAAAACAAATAGCAATAAAACCCTAAGTTCATTAGTATGAGAGAAGTTTTCATGAATCTAGAATACATATTGGTACATTGTGTCTCATAGTACAAGTGAAGAGACACTGAAAATATATTCTTTATTTATTTTTATTATGATGACATGTGATGTACTAACTTGTTCTAAACGTTACTAACGATTTCCAAGGAAACATTTTGTTTCTTATAAACTTCAAGAAAGGAATTATACATAATTTGCAGAAAGACAACAATTTTTTTTATGTGAAATATTATGTTTACGAGAACAAAATTATAATATGCTTACTATCAAATAAAAAATCGTCCAAGTCATTTCTCAAGGGATAATGCTATGGGTGATCAAAATTTTAAACTAAATTTACAAACCAAATGATGTGTCACCAACAAGAAATAAGCAAATTAATCAACAGTTAAGTATAATCAATCATTAACTACCATGTCATTTGATTTGCAAAATTTGATTTTAAAATGTGGTCTTCCTAGCATTACCCTTTCTAGAAATCACTCAACTAATTTCTCTAATGAGAAATGCTAAGGCCACTAGCATAGAGTTAATGGAGGGTCTCATGAAAATTAAACTGTGAAATGACATCCAGAGTCCCATTTTTCATAAAGCTCTTAGCATTTCGCCAATTACAAACCAATTGAGACCGGTTTTAATTTGCATTCCAGAAAAGATACTCTTTCCAACGAACCCCAAACTTCAGAAGTGAACACTGCAACTCGAAATTCAAATTCTGTTTGGTTATGTGTTGTAGGAAAGTTTTTGCTCTATATTGTATTCATGTTCCTCGCATTCACGTACTTTACCTTCTATGGTATGGCGGCTGTTGGTCTCACATCTTCTCAACATCTTGCCGCTGTTGTCTCCTCTACTTTCTACTCTTTGTGGAATCTCCTCTCGGGTTTTCTTGTCCCAAAGCCAGTACTTAATATGCTTACAATCGCCGCATATCTAGTTCATTATTCAATGTCTCGACCTTTGTTTCAGAAAAACCGATCATTTTCCTCGTTAACTAACCTGTGGTTTTTGTAAAAAAATCATTTCAGCATATTCCGGGATGGTGGATTTGGGTTTACTACATCTGTCCAGTGGCATGGACCCTTCGGGGTATTATCACCTCGCAACTTGGTGATGTGAAGACCATGATCAAAGGACCTACATTTCAGGGCACCGTGAAAGAGTATTTGGAGGTCAATCTTGGTTATGGCCCTGGGATGATTGGAGTTTCAGTCGCCGTTCTTGTTTGCTTTTGCATCCTTTTCTTCAGTGTCTTTGCATCCTCAGTGAAGTTACTCAACTTTCAGAAAAGATGAGCCGAGGTTTCAGTTCTCTCAACTTTGTGATCCTCCCGCTTTCAGAATGTTGAAACAACGATCCATCATCTATGTCATGAGTAAGAGACTAAGTTCCACTTCAAAGTTTTTGGAGAAATCAAAGCTCAAGTGGCGGAACCTTTGTTTACATTGGCCATCTACTGGTCAACAAAATCACAATTTTTCCCTTCTCACTACTAGAACTCATGAGGATAGTTACAATCCATGGAGGGTGTAGAACATTTTATCAGGCTGTAGAACATAGATTACTATCTAACTGTACATTCTATTATCGATTAGCTGTCCGATTTGGGACTATTAATGTTGAAGTTTGAGGCTTAATTGCTCTTCATCTAGTTTCGGAATACTGATATCCCATCACATCGCGACCCGGGCTTCACCACATTCCGGGTTCGACTATTGTCCGTTTTGGGCTCCGACCACGCCCTCACGGTTTTATTTCTGGGAACTCACGAGCAACTTCTTAATGGGTCACTCATCCTGGGATTGCTCCAGCCTAATCTTGCTTAACTTCGGAGTTCCTATGGAATCCGAAGCTAGTGAGCTCCCAAAAGACATCGTACTATTTGGAGGTTGGCATGTATATATAAAGCACAGAGGATCCACTGCCCTGGCGATGTGGGATCTAACATATCCTATCAGACAACATGACTTGATGGCTTGAGATTATGTGTCCACTGTCCAGTTGTAACCTTGTTTTGCAGAAGTATCATTAGATGGTGGACGCTAAAGGACTGACCTCGGACGTTCAGGGATTTTTCTCAAGAGAGATTCGGAAAAGGAAGGTAGTCAAGCACAAGTGAGAGGATAGTAGCATACAAGCTGCCTCCAAGCGAAGACATCATCATAAGGTAACACAATTTCTTTTTCGTGTTGATACTATGTTTATAGCGGTTTTGAACCCCTTTCTGTTTTACGGATAAGCATTTAGGATTTAGGGTTTCTGCTAAAGGGTTGAAATCATATACAGATTGCATGAATTAGCTAGTCAACAATATGAAAAAGATAACATTAAAACCAAATTCATAAAAACAGATACCTAAATCTTAGCATAATTACGGCCATTAGCATACAAATGAGACATGTTATGACAAATATACTAACAGCATCTAAGGTAATGTACTTTTATCTCTGGTTTGTTCCTCTCTTGGGGAAGGTCAACAGCATAAAAAAATGCAGAAGTAAACACAGATGCTAAGCATGTGAAATCCAGCACGAATATGACGCGTGTTGAATATTAAAACTTAGGAAGTATGTACGTAGAGCTTGTAGTTCAAGCGGTTGCCACATTTACCCCCGAGATTATAGGATCAATTTCCGCTCCCTTCGCAGTTAAAGTGAGGCTGGGGGCAAGATGAGTAAAAATAGGAGGAGACAAAAACACCCTATGTGATCATAAAATAAGGAAAAAGAACTAGGGCAGTCGACAAAAACATGTATAGGAGGAATTTGTGGTGTTCCACATTCTCCACAAATTACTGGATCAACTTTAACCAACAGTAAAAAATTCATATGCTTTAAGGTATTAATTTATCATATCTCATAAAATCTATCCAGTACAAGATTGAATCCAGTGTCTTATACCTTACAGTAAACCATAGTCGATCAACTTTGTTTTGGGTTCCCAATAGCTTAAACTGACAACGAAACAAGACGTCCAAGAATTCCCAATTGGCCAAATTTTCCATCTCAGTTTGAACCAGTCCTTTCTCTGCTACAATTTCTTTCCAAACCTCTTTCTTGTCAGCCAAGGATTTCGAATACCAGAACTCCTCCGAAAATGCACTTTCCTGTATTACTTTTACTCCGAATTTCTGCAGCCGTCCAGATTTCCTTCCATGTAAAACTTGGCCCATTGATTGCATTGTATGACTGACTGTCAGTGGAATATGAGTACAAATCATCACTGGTTGCTGCCCAAATATACCGTTGAGTTACTGGCCTTGCATACGAGCCATTGATGCAAGTCTCTTCCCAACACCTTTTTGTCCCTCCAAACACAAAAGACAGCTCCAAATGCTTACACATGGTTCCTTAAACGCATAAACTCCCCATAAAAGCACAAAGTCCTACAAGAACTACCAATTAACAAACCAGGCCTGTGTACCGGCCAGCCTTCCATAAGCAAGTCTTCTGGGACATAGTAAAAATTGCACCCTTAATCCACTCTCGGGCAATTTTCATTGTAGTACCGAGCTTCTACTTCATCATCTGCAACGACACGTAATGCTTCATCCCTGTCTGGAGAGAAACATGCTTCAATGCCTTCGCTTTCGGAACAATGGAATGCAATGCATTCGACATCATAGTCTTATTCTGCACACAACACTCAATGCTATCCAACTGGTATTGGCTTGGCCAAGTGAGCCAAAACACGAGAGTAACATCTTGCAACAATGAAAGCCGATCTTTGGTTTCCGAAGGGTTTAGCAGATCACATTGGATGAAATGGAAGTTCGATGAACATTGATCAATTGGTGGCATGATCTCTGGCTTTCGAGCTATGCCGTAAACCTTCCATTTGGGTTTTGTGACCAGCTCTCTGGCCAGAACCTTCCCAATTAGCCCCGTGATCCCGAAAATCGCTACTACATGTTCAATCCCAACCTCTGAATTTTTAGTTTCTTCAGCTGCCATTAACACACAATTGTAAACTCTACCTTAAGCTTGAGTTTTGCACCATCTCCTATAGGCTGGACTTCATTATATGCTCACTTAAATTCAACAACTGGAAGCTATATGAGAAACTTTTATGGGTATCGGAAACATAAACTACCTGCTTGATGTCTCACTGTAAAATCAATTGGTAATTTGAGAGTAGTCCAATTACTTATAAGCTCATGCAAAGTCCATTCTTTTCCTGAAATAGGATTCATACTTTCAACACGTCCCCTCAAGTGTAGCAAACTTTCAAGCCTAGCACATGGACAACAAAAATCGAGTGACCTGGAGCACATGTGGCCGTTGGACTTTATATAAAAGACAACATGCTCTTATGTCAAGAAGAAAATTGAGGTTCCAACATAAAACCAATATGCAATAAACTTGCAATGTCTCTTCTTTTCCCAATGTGGGATTCATACTTTCAACATCATAAACACAAACAGCTTGATATACTTTTCCACATATCATAATAAGAGTGAAGGGCACAGTTGATTGTCCCAATAAAGTATATTACAAATAAATTCATGTGTTATATATAAATAGAAGAACAATGTTGCATGTCATGTTCTAAATACATTAAAAATTACTAGAAATAGTGTCACCTTCCCTTGAGGATTGCTGGCACAATTTCAAGCTTGCAATTTACGGTAGAATATAATTGGATTAGAATAGGATGCTAGTTTGTATTGAAGATGAGTAACATACATATTTAAATGGCTTACTTTTGATGGATTTTATATTAGTTTATCTTTTTGGCTTTGTACTGAATCCGTTGGAAGATGCCAATTCGTTCCGGCGTCAAAGCCTATTAATTGGCAAGTCAGCCGGCAGAATGTGTGTGAAACCCCACCTCCAAATTAATTTGTAATTTTATTTTATCCTTGAAACTTTATAAAAATATGCAATTAGGTTTCTTATCCTAATCTAATTTGGACCCTCCATCTATATTGTCTTTTTCCCCCACGCTGCCACATGGCAGGCCACTAGCCCACTTACCCTCTGTCTCTTTCCCTGGTCTCTCTCTCTTAGCTCACTCATCTCACTCTCTCTCAGATCTTTCACTCTCTCAGCTCTCTATCTCTGTCTCTCTCCCTTCCTCAATCTACCCACACAAGGAACACCACCACCACGACGTCGACAACACCACCACCATCACCATCGTGAACTCTCTCTCTCATTCTCCCTCGTCTTTAGGCAGCATGGGACACCTAGAACCCACTCAAAAACGCCCGGCGCACCCGTGACCTTTGAACCCAGATTTCGGCCACCTCCACCCCCTTTCACGATGAACTAAGGGTACCAACTTCTCCCTCTTACCTTTATCTTCGTTTTGACACTTAGATCGGTGGTTAAATCGGTCGATCGCCATTGACCTGAGCTCCGGAGGCTCCGGCCTTCTTCCTCAGCGAGAATAGGCCTTCGAGCCCAAACCAAGGAGACCAGGCCCTTTGGGCCAAGTAAAACCCGGGCCTGAGGCCCGCTAAGCCCAACCCAATCTTTTTCCTTTTTATTTTTATTTATTTATTTTCTTTTAAAAACCCAAAGGTTTTAGGCCAGGCCTTCAACCCAAGGCCCGTTAGGACCAAATCCAAAATCCGTAGGCCTTCAGGTCGTGTGAACCTAAGCCCAAACCCAGATACCCAAGCCTAAAAGCCCAAGCCCAAACCCGGTCTGAACCCCAACCCAATAGCGCGTGAGCCTGCGTGTGGGCGACGGCGGGTGCCGACGCGTGAGGTGCGCCCCACCGTCCACGGCGGCGCTGGCTAATTTTTTGGCAATTTTTTCGGCAATCTATGCGCCGTGGTAGTTTTATATTATTCGACGTCCTGAACCCGTCTATGAAATTCGTTTCCTGAAATTCATTCGTTTGAGTATAGTTTCATTAATTGTACCCTTTATGTGCTAAGGTGCAATTACTAGTAACGATTCCGTTATACCTATTTCATACGGCTCTACTACGACAGAGTATCTGTGAGTAGACCTCTTCTAAAATGCATGTTTTAATAATAGAAATGCATACGTGAAAATCATGATTTAATGATTACGTTTTATGAGATATTATGCTAACTTAGAATATTTTGGAATACTATATTTTCTATTGAACCCATGTTTTTGTAGGGTATCTGATGGATGACAATATACTATTTGGAACATGTTTTCACACCCTTTTTTATAGTATATATGATGGATGATTTTTTACTATGAAGATGTTTTTGAGATATATGTACCTATGTTTGAAAAGATTATGTTCAATGTTTTTGTGCTTATCTAGTGGTCACTATTCCGCCAAGGTCAAGGATCTGGTGCTAGCATGTGGCCCTGGAGAAATAATCTCTGGCTTCGAGTCGAGAGACATGGAGCTGGCAATGGGCCGGGAGATATTATTATTTGATACCACTATTTAGCACACTATATACGATATATGCTTTCTAAGATGTTTTATGGCATGCTAGGATTTTCGAAAAACCTACCACTTATTATGCTATTAGTTTATAAAGTTTTGGGAGTTAGTATGTTGATAACTATTTTCTTATATATATATCAACTTGGTCCACTCATATTTGTTTTGCGCCCCCTCAGGACCTAAGTATGAGGAATACGACCTGAACCACGAGGCATTCCCTTACCAGTGACATCGTGCTATATTCTATCAGCTTTGGCATCTATTGTAATAGCACTTCTCTATCTTACCTTCCGCTTGTACTCTGTATTAGTGTATGCTTGAACATGTCATGCATTGTCATAACAATTCATTGTTGGCAGTTGAATATTGTTATTACAATAGTACTCTATTACTGCATGAATATTCACATTCTATTATCTTACTAAAATTTTAAGTGCATGCTTCACATGTTCTCAGCATTTGCATTCATAAATAGCTTGTGTCACCTTCGAGTGTCGGCGAGCACATGATTATCTCGATGTCCGTGGGACATTGGATCAGGGCGTGTCAATGTGACCCTTGCCATTGTATTGCTAGCGCTATGGTTACATTTTTTTTTTTAGTACAACAATATATACTTACACTAAGGAGAGGGGGAGTTTGGTTAAGCCATATAATGCGCAACTTAATTTGGTATTGAATTCGTCATTCACGAGATTCAAACCTAAGACCTCTCACTTACAAGTGAAGAGAAATACTACCAGACCGTAGAACTGAGTTGCTGGTTACATTATTAGGTTAAATACAATTTTGAGTGGTTTTGTGGTATTTAAGCTATCCATATATGTGGGGCGGATCATTTTATTGGTAGAGCACTTAATTTTTATTTACAAGAAGAGTTTGACTTTTGTTTGAGAAAAAAAAAAGGTTCAACTTTCACTCTTGAATTTCCAACGGCTACAAAGATGTTTTTGCGATATTCTTTTTTAATATGGCTACTGTGGAAGTAAATTGTTTGACAAAATGTATCAAAGAGGTTCCTAAGCAAGGTAGATAGCCAAAAGAGCAATTAGCCATTGTGAGGTGAGGTTTCATCTTTTGCCCTTGGAAGGAAAAATCCGTAAATTCACCATTGTATACAAGAACAAAGTTAAGTACAAAATGTGCAAGTGATAACTAAAATCCAAACTTTGTTTTATTCACTATAATCTTCTAAATTTTTTTCTTCATTGATGGTTTAAATTTGTTTTTGTTTAAACTAGATGGTGGAAACAGAACTTGAGGATTGTTGACAATAGCCAACTCAAGTGTTAGGCTTTTCATAGTACGTCGGAAATAGTGTATGATACCAATATATTGACTTGTATAGGAATTAAATCACACTCATATGAACTACTATAAAATGCCTTAGGCAAGTTAATTGTTTAATCAATTAACTTTGTAAGTGATAACTCAATTTATATATATATATGCATGTATTATAATTAGTTGGTGCTATGAAGGGAAGGTTGTTTGGAAACACAAGAATAAAGCATATATCATTCCTTTGTTGGGAAGCAATCTCCATAAGTGGTAGCAAAGTTAGAACATGCACAAAAATTGGTAGGACATATCACATGCACTAGAATAAAAACTTAAAATTAATGAAAATTTGTTTTCAATTTTTCTTTCTTCACATTTTAATTATTTATAATTTTTAAACTAGAACAAGAAAAATTAGGGACAAAAATAAATAGGAATGTGCATAAATTATTTTCCAACTAAATGACTTAAAAGTTGATGATTGAATAATTACTTAAGTATTGATTAACGTGCTTATTTTTTATTGGTAACATATAATTTAGTTTACATGTTTAGTCTATCTAGCAAAATGCTAAAGGGAACTCTTTCAAAAGTGGATTATCCATGAACTCTTTAACACCTCACAATTTAACGTGAATTTCTGTGCTAACGTTATAAAACGTTGTGCAAAAATAAAGTTGAACTCCAAAATGAAGAATTTTTATTTCCATGATATTATTATAATTGAAAATTACATCTGCATTTCCTCTGCTTAAATCAAGCTCATGCAATTTGCCACTAGTTTAACCAAAATGAAGCAAAAACCTTATTAAATAGACATGAGAGCAGAAGTCATATACAAACATCTGAGAGGAAAACTTCGCCTTCATGTCCAAGTGCAGAGTCCGCACTATGAATTTATTACCAATGGAGACAAATGAATCAAAATCTCTTGATTTGGGATTCCATGATATTCAAGCAAACAAGATTCCAGAGGATGGTTCATTCACTGTTCCCAAATTGCCCAGTACAATTGTCTCATCTGTCATGAAAATCCATAATATACTTATTAGTGTAATGAAATTACTAGCTTAAAACTTTCTTTTACACTTATGTTTTATTCTTTAGCATAAGGTGTAAACGGAAGCGCAAAAGTCACTACGTACTTTTTTTTTTTTTTTTTTTTTTATGAAAAATGCTAAGGATATCATATTTTTAGACCATATGTTGTAACCATATGATGTGACTGTTGATGATTGAACTCCTTTTATAATGATTTAGAGAAGAAATTCAATCATCAAACGTCACATCATGTGATCTGCAAAATATGATCTAAAAAGATGCTCTCTTTGTCATCTTCTAAGTGCATTAGAACAATAGCCACTTACTCATGGGAATTTTGTCAACAAAAAAGCATGCAGCAATAACAACGTAGCATAGGAAAAGAATGACTCCTTTCATATAATGTGAAGTTCCATCCTGGAAAATAAGATAAAAATTTTAATTTTTTAGCCAAAAATAAAATTAAAAGAACAAGAGAATGTATTTTCATTACTACGAATTTACATAATCCCCACCAAAACGTGAAAACTATATAGAGGCGAAGATTTAGGAGGAAACCTGCAATGTGAAGGCTGTGATGATAATAGTGAAAGCAAGAGAACCAGTTTCAAGGAGACTGAAATCAAGGTCCATTTGGATGCCCATTATCCATGCAACAATCACACTTAAAGGGACCTGAAAAATGACAGAAAACTGATGACGTTTTACCACAGTGGCTAAAAGCAATCATGTTTATGCATTCTAGTGCGAGGCCGATTCCCATTGATTCCCTTCTTTCATGACAACTAATAATTTAACCTACTAACTGTATCGTTTGTCCAAAAAAAAAAATGGAAAATGACATGGAAAATTTGGTTTCTCATGAGAAGTTTGAAGAAATATTTTTCTCAATTTTGTGCCTACGTTTACTTAAATTAATCTTACCACAAACATAGAAATTTGGGATGCAGAACCTAAAGCAACTCCCAAAGATATATCCTGCATAAAAATAAAAAATTGGTATTCAGATTAATTTCATAACAATGTAATATGTAAAAGAAGATTATGAGTGATGTTTTAATGAAATTTTTCTTTTTAATTTTTAGTTGTAACTTACCAACTTGTTCTTGAGAGCAAAAATTATGGAACCAGCATGTTCAGCAGCATTCCCGACAATTGGTAGCAAAATAATGCTGATGAAGTTCACAGAAATTCCCCAAGAATTTGATGCAGCCTAATTGAGTTAAAACATATAATTAGGATTTATTGAGAAAATAATTCTTCAAAACTAATTATTGCGGAATTTTAGCCGAAATTATGAATATCTAATCAAGTTTAGTGTTCTTATAATAATGAGCATGTCTATCTATACATATGTATATACCTCGATTGTACCCACAACATACTCAGACAAGAGAGCTATGATAATTGTCATACCAACCAGCCAACTGAATGCACTCCAAAACCCTATCACTGCTTTTTCTCCGTCTTCGTCTTCGTCTTCATCTTCCTGCTTATATATTGCATTGGAACAAGTTACGGTCACTAGCCAATATTACAAAAGAACGAACGAAATCCCCTCAATATGTAGGATTTTAGGGCCTGTTTGTGCATTTATAGAGACTAAAAGCACTTACGACAATGGTACTTGTTGATTACAAAAGCACTTCATGGAGCATTTTTAAATGTTTTTTTTCAAGAAATAGCTTAGATTTGTGATATAAGAAATTTTTTTTTTCTTGTTTCTAACAAAAGCGCTTATCAGTGTGCATCTCACACAATAAGCACTTACTAAAAGTGCCTTTATTTAAAAAAAAAAAATTTGAATTTTTAATAAAAATACAAGAGTTTTGTGGGAAAACACTTGAAAGTACTTCCTAAAGATTGTCAATTGATTACAAATTTTTTTGGTTATTTGAAACCGTTTATAGTCATTCTAAAAGTATCTTCAAATAATAAGCTTAAAATATGAAAATAGAAAACTCTTTAAGATCACTCCACTCTCTCTAGACAACTGATTTTTTTCTTTGACCTGTGCGTATCCTACTCTCATCTATTTATGTTAATTATTGATAATTACTGCACAGTACTAATCACCTCTTGTGACTCAAACAATTGCCGGTGGGTTTTTAACTGGAAGAAGATATAGGCAACATATGCTATGAGCATAAAAATGCTGCTTGTTCTTGATAACTGAAGAGTGTCGATGGCAAAGGGATTGCCCAACCCTGAGGCATATCTGAACATCAGTGGCAGCATGTGGCACAGTAAACCCAACAATAAAAGTAGTGAATTCACATCAGCCTGCTTCTGTTAAATCCAAAAACAAAATGAAATTAACAAAAATTCTCCCATTAAATGGTTTTCTAAATTGTTGAATCAAAGGGGTTAATTTGTTGATAATTAAAGTTTGGATCAATTTATATTAATAATGATTAATATTTCTTACTCTGTCATATCTTTGTTCTTTTTTCAGGTTGGCCAAGCCTCCAAAGAGAAGAGAGGTCCCAAGAACAAGGAGTAGGTTTGAGAGAATGGAACCCAAAAGGGAGTATTTCACAACATGTATTTTGTTTTGGCGAAGAGCAAAGAATGCTATGATCATCTCTGTTGCATTTCCACATGTTGCATTGAGAAGTCCTCCAACTGCAAATTAAATCTAAACTAATCAACCCCAACAATAATACATACATACATACATACATACATACATACATACATACATATATATATATATAGCATCAGTTCACACTGATTAAATATTGTTTAGCAATAATAACTGGACATTCTAATTAGAAGTGAGATCAATATACCTGTTGGACCAGTGAAGTAAGCAATTTGCCTGAATTGTTTAATGTTTTTTAGTAGACAAAATTGGAGGATAAAAAAACAATGTTAGAACTTTGTGTACATATATATGTGTTTGTTTCATAAGAGAGCTGCTATTTGTACTCTGAAAAAGTTCATCATACACTCTTTTCTAACGAAAAAGTATACGAAGTAAGATGATTTTTTCAGTGTACTAATAGCAGTTTCATTTTATAAAAATACTACTTTCTAATTAGCAGAACTGCTTACTCAGTGAGGAAGCTGACACGTTCAGCAAGTGGGGTGAGTCCGAGCAAACTCAAAGCAAATATCCAAGGCTACATTGCACAATTAGAACAAATATAAATGATCATAAAAATAAAAATAAAAACTATTTAATTAATAAAACAAGGAAAATTTTCATTTTTCTGATTAATTTTTCCAGATTAATTAATTAAATGAGATCATGCACTTACTCTCCCAAAGTGATAGAAGTCAGCCAGAATTGCAAGGGGGATGGCTGGGAAGAGCACTGCAAGCTTGGTGCCAAGAACAACCTCATGCAAATTGTTGAGAATATTTCTGAGCATTTGGAATCGAACATTCGAAACTAGAATCGGGTCGGATTTTTTTCGCACAATCGAAGCTGACAAGTTTTGTGGTGTCTTTGATCCGTTAATCTCCTTATTATTTCCTAAACCCTTGTTATAATTACTAATCCCATTCTCTATGTTGTTCAAAGCCTCCTGGGATTCTTCCATGATAGATATGTCGATCAAAACAAAACCCTAAACCCTTCCACTTTCTCCACTGCGAATGAATGAAGTACTTAGAGGGTTGATGAACAGAAAATGTAGTCTCTCTCTTTCTTTCTCAGTTTGTTAAGAAACAATGGGTTTTACATATATAAATATAGGATATGGCAGCTTCCTGGAATTTTCTCAGTTTGTTTATATTCATGCATGAGTCTCCACGTACTTAAAAAAGACTGAACTCTATCAGGAGTTACAAGCGCTGTAAGGTTGACTACAAAAATAAGTAATTAATACCTGTTAAAGCACACAGATAGACACGCATATTTATCCATATAAGGCTGTAACATACAAATAAATAATAATTAAATTTTCTAAATACAAAAGTGAAATTATTTATGCATATTTTAGCAGTGGTGAATTCAAGAAATATTATTGGAAGGTCAATACGATCAGTGAACATCGCATAAAATTTTTTGAACAGAGGAATATGCAAATTGGTATTTCATTGAGCCTTGGTAGGCCTGAGGTTATTTGCAAAGTCATATTGTACGCCTTTCGACTGATTTCAATAGTTTTTTAGGAAGCATGCCAACTGATATAAATAGCTTTTGAGCAGCCTATCAAAAGATACCCATTGCAATGCATACAACGACATAAGATAAGTAATTATCCTGTCCAATGCCCATGAAAGCAATTCATTGTAATTGAAGAGCAGCTTTTAAGAACATCTCAAATTTTGGTTACATACTTCTATTTCCACCCAGCATAAACGCTCTTCCTACCAAGAAAAAATCGAACTTACCATTTTACCTATACAAAATGAAAAAAAAAAAAAATATATATATATATATATATTGTTCAATCATACACACAACCATGGTATTTTTTTTTTTTTTTTTTAATTAAGGTAGATGATTGTCAGTTTGATTTTGTATTTTTATTTTATTTGTAGTAGTGTTTGTCTAGCGGCAAAATGGGAAGTTTGATTTGCTGGGTGTATTTATGCTGGGATGAATCAACTTGCAAAAATTCATTGTTGATATCAGATCATGAAATTACTTTGTGGAAAGGATCTAAACGAATAGTGCTGTTCTGGAAATTATTTTTCTCACTTTCAATGTATTACTTATGTTTGTGAATCATCCATTAACACTTGTAGAGCTCTGTATGCGTGCTCTATCCTCTTACAGATCAAAACCCACACCTACCCAGTAGTCACTCAGTGACACGCACACACATATACAGTAATTAAGAATTTAATTCTCTTTCGGGTGTTGCATTTCACTGAAAGCACTGTGTCATTGATTATAATTAGCTCCAATATCTATCAGCATGCTCCATGGAAGCAGTGAGGGGAGAGCTCTCTCCTCGAGAGGGTAATGGCAGCAACAATCTGCATGTACGTATCTGTCGTACCCAATAGTCCGAACTTTCGTGGAATTTTCAAGCCTCCCTCGGAAGAGTATCAAACGGTTGTCATGTCTTACAGTTTGATCAAACAAAAAAAGGTTAAAAAAAACCATAAACTGACATAAATTTACAATACTGGTCTCTTCTTCGACAAAACAAAGTATTTGACGAAGTTTCCTGAAAAACATACACTCATTTTCTTCGTCTCCTTGCCCTTCAAGATATGGAAATTGTGATCCGTATGAAAAAGAAACCCTGTTGGATACGTTTTGTCTATTATTGTCATCTGTTCATATGCTACGACAACTAATTTTTAGTTAGGATTGTTTGAGGACTAGTTACAATACATGCATTTATTCGATATATTCACAATCTAATGATTAAATACGGTTATATATATGATATGCTCTTATTTTAGTTGCATATTTGACCATTAGTGAATATATTAAGTAAATGCATGTCTTGTGTGTAATTTTGTCCTATAAACTTCAATTTTTCGCTATAAGACATTATTTCACTCGTTTATGTCACTATTAGAATGCATTATTCATTCATTTTACTTTACATGTCCATAATGCCCTTGCATGTCTTCCGAAGAATATCATATATATCTCTAGCTTAAAGTGAAAAAAAAAAAAAAAAGGCTTCTTCTAAACTTGAGTATGTGACTAGATGGTAAAAAGATGACTATTGGGCAAATTGCACACACGAATATATACACAAGTATCGAAACCAACACATGTATTTGTAGATGATTGCACAAGAAGTTACATATTTTCATAATCATTCATATGATATAGGGGTACGCCTCGGCTTGATGTTGTGGCAATGTGGGTTGATTCTGTGTGATGGTGTTGGGCACGTGCAATAGATGCCTTTACACATGGCTCTCAATCCTAAAGGGTCCCTAAAAGATAATATCATCTACATATGTACGAGCTTGGTTTATGGTAATAAAAAACTTCATCTTTAGAAAAATTTATAGAATCTGCATGTGAATAAGAGAAATATGGCCTCCATGTGCATAAGAGAAATTAATTTTATGGTTTTAGTTTGGTTATACCGACTATGCTCAAAGTTTTGTTTTTATTTATTTATTTCATGAGTTTTGTTGATTTGAACAATAACTCAAGCAATAATACTCTGTATGGATCCCTTATTACTACAACTATAGATATATAAATTAGCTTTGTAGCATGAGCTTCTATACAATTGCTCATTTATTATCTTTCGCACAATGCTCCTAAAATCTCAGATACGGCCTTGCAATTGGGTAAGAAGATAAGTTAATTGAAAAAATTATCTATTGTGTATTGTATATTTCTTTCTTATTGATTATAACTCGGAACTTTCACACCAAACCAAAAAAGAAAAAATAAGCATGGGAAAATTTGATTTAAGAACAAGGGGAAAAAACACAAAAGTTGCAATATGTGGCATTAATAGAAATAACAAAACTTGTAACCGAATAATGAAATAACAAAAGAGGTATTCATCAATTTCCCCCCTGAACTTGTGACCATTAGCCAATTTCCCCCCTCAACTTTAATTTTGGCCAATTTCCCCCCTGAACTCTCATGATTAGTCAATTTCCCCCCTCAACTTTAATTTAGCCAATTTTCCCCCTCAACTCTTATAATTAGTCAATTTGCACCCTACTGTTAATTTTTTAATTTGATCATAATTAAACAAGTGTGTGTAAGAAACTAAATAAGATGTATGTTAATCATGTTCCTATATCTTTATCCTATTACAAATAGATTAAAATTTAGAATTTTACAATTTATCATAGATAGTATTATTAGTCATAATAAATTAGTATGGAGTAATTTTATTTGATTTTTGACTATACAAAATTGATAACAAAAAGGATTGATGTGTAAATTTTTGTATGTGAATACAATTTTCTTTATAAAAGTGAAAGCTAAGTTCAAGTAAATTGCGGAGAATCGAGCTTTAGTGAAAAAATGGCTAGTCGATTCATAATTTTCGACTCCTTATTAAGAATAACCCATTTTATTGAAATAGGTTTGATCCATGAGTTTAGGATTATTATTTCTTTTTGTTATTATTTCTTCTTCTTCATGCTTTAAACCCGATTCATAATTTTTTCTTATAATCAACCCATGTCACATACTAACTGTATTATGTTTTTGTACATTTTACCCTATATTATGCAGGTGAGTTTATGTTAATTTTAGTACTTTGTTGGAAGCTATTAGAAAGATTGAAAATTAAGAAAAGAATAGATGGAAAATTAAAAAAAAAAAATTTAATAATAGGGTGCAAATTGACTAATTTTGAGAGTTGAGAGGGGAAATTGGCCAAATTAAAGTTCAGGGGGGAAATTGACTAAATATGAGAGTTGAGGGGGGAAATTGGCCAAAATTAAAGTTCAGGGGGGAAAGTGGCCAATGGTCACAAGTTCAGGGGGGAAATTGATGAATACCTCATAACAAAAACTAGGGTGGTAAAGCATGATTTACAAAAATAAGGGTGGCAATAAACATGAAGTTTCATAAATTGTTAGGGTCGGTTTTGAGGCTTTTGAGAATCTCAAGGTTTTGCGTTTAGAAGCTTCAAGAACAGAGGAACCAAAACGCAGAGCAGAAGCAAACCCTAGCTCACGAAATGGCCGAGAAATTGGCACCGGAGAAGCGCCATAGCTTCGTTCACAATGGTAATTCTTTCTTCCTTTTCCAATTTTCACGTTTGATTTTGGTTTTCCGCGACTGAATTTTGTGTTCGGATTTAAATTTTAGGTCAGAAAGTGTTTGAATGGGATCAAACCCTAGAGGAGGTAAATATGTACATAAGTTTACCCCCAAATGTTCCTTCAAAGCAATTTTTCTGCAAAATTCAGTCGAAGCACGTTGAAGTCGGCATCAAAGGCAATCTTCCGTACCTCAATGTGAGTAAATTCAATGTAATTTGATACATTTTCGTGAGAAGATTGAAGCTTTTGGTATTTGGTTTAAACCGGTGCGTTTTTCGGTTTCGGGTCTACAGCATGACCTTACTTGCCCGGTGAAGACGGACTGTTCTTTCTGGACACTAGGTAATTAGTGTTTAGTATTTTCATAGTATCTCTAATTTTGGTAATTTTGGATATTTTATGCTGATTTTTTTATTAATTATGTGTTAGAGGATGATATAATGCACATAACACTGCAAAAGAGGGACAAAGGTCAGACATGGGCATCACCTATAGTGGGCGAGGGTCAGCTCGATCCTTACTCCACGGATCTTGAACAAAAGCGCCTTATGCTTCAGAGATTTCAAGAAGAGGTGAATTACTCTTATGCATCTTATTCTCACTGTATGTATTTATGCATTACTGTTTGAATTCATGAAATGAATGTGTTGCTAGTATATTATGTTAGTGTTCATTGTCATCTGTGAGATACTCTAGCGAGAGCGTTTCTTAACTTTCTTTAATATCAAGGAGATTGATTTTGAAAAATGAACAGGATTTTGGATGCATAAAAGATGTAATTGCGAGGTAATTGATAATAGGAGATGCAAAGCTCAGCATTGTGTTGTTGTGCCTTATGTTCCATGATTACAGGGTTTTCTTGCTACTAATTGGTCTATACTTTTACTAGGCTTTCGTAGATTAGCATGTGGCGCATTTATAGTTGATTGTACCCAAAAATTCACATGCTGAATTTT
Organism: Pyrus communis; assembly: GCF_963583255.1. Taxonomy (NCBI): domain Eukaryota; kingdom Viridiplantae; phylum Streptophyta; class Magnoliopsida; order Rosales; family Rosaceae; genus Pyrus; species Pyrus communis. The sequence continues at coordinate 4,783,024 of NC_084816.1, read as the reverse complement.
ACTCGTAAGAAAGAATGGAGAATGTTTTTGACACAATTTTACCTGTATGCAAGAGTTTTCACTAACAAGATGATTAGCTTGATTTTCTATCAAGATTAAATGCTGATGCAAAAATGAAACAACGAAGATGAAAAATTGTTGATGCGGGATCTGAGTAACTTTATGTACTTCAACTTAGTTTAATTCTAGTTACCTTAACTAGGACTCCACCCATGACACTGACTTTTATTATTAAATTGCTAAGAAATCAATGTTTTCTGGTTGTCTACCGATCATATGAACCTCAACCAAATTTGCTCTTTGATGAATTTTCAAATAATATAGCTAGTGATTCTTTGGTCCTTTGCAGAACCCAGGGTTTGATTTCTCACAAGCCCAGTTCACTGGAGGCTGCCCTGATCCAAGGACCTTTATGGGCGGTATCCGCTCTGATTGACGAGTTTGCTGCATCAGTTACCTTTATTAGCCTGGTATGAAATCCTGACCAACATCTAGTAAATATGACAACTTGATTAGCTGGCCAACTTGGCTTCCTGTGGTCTCTGTAAGAACTTCAGTACTACTTACAATTTGTTCTTTTTTATTTTCAGTATCTTATCTATAACTGTAAAAATCTAGAATTTACGTAATTTATCTTCCAGTGTCTGCTTCCCTACTTTCCGGCAATGGCACGACCAAATAAATCTCTTTTTTTATGAAGTATGATTTGCAGCTTTGAACTATGATGCGAGAAATAGAAATTAGGAAGTATCTTGATAAACATGTTGTCAGCATTAGGTCTTCCATTTTCTTAACTCCTTGTGAATATCTATCACCGAATACTCAGGGGAACTTAGAATATGATTTCTTGCTGCACATGCCAACATTTTAGACCATACAGTAACTTGCCCCCATCTTGCTCTGCTCTGAAAATTAAAGTTAGCAACATGCGAATGTTTGACATTTTGTTTGGCAGGTTCTGAAACCCCTCGATCCCGATATCCTCCAAACACCGGGATGGGCACGTGTTGGCCGACATCCGAAGGTGACGAGTCCATTTTAACATGCATGTAAGTTATGAAGAAAAGAACGAACGTAACTAAAATATGTAGCTTTAAATATAATGAAAATGTAGCCTCCGGATCAATTGAAACACAAGCCCAGCAGTCAAAACCAAATAACATACCAGTGATCACTTTGGGGTGCAGCATACAAATCGGAGTAGCTGGTGTGAAATGACTAAAAGGCTGTCTCGACGCCTCATTACCTGATCCTTCCCAAGAAGATCCCGAATCATGACTGCGACGTTTGAAAGTGAGTGTCTAGGGCCAATAGTAGAAGATGAGGAACGCTCCCTGGTGCGTCGAGATCGGAAACCAATTTGCACTGCGTGGCTATGTTGGGTATTTGTCAAATATAGCAAAAAATTAACTCATAATTTCAAAAACGTCAGTTTTTATAAAAAAATTCAAATATATACAAAATCTCATTTAAGCAGACACAAATATTCTCAAATTTAAAATCCAAACAAACTAAAAAAATCAAAACCCTAGACTTAAGAAATGGTGGTGACCTGTGAATGGTAGGAAACGGTAAAGACTTGTGCAGCCCTAAACGACAGTGATTGTATGTTTTTGCATTGTTTCTCATCTATGTTTTCTCTTTGCTTTTGTTGTTTCTTCTTCGATTGAATATTTATTAAAGAATGAGCTGTTAATCTTAATAACGTTATTTATCTCAATTTTCCTTCGGTATGAAGCAATCTCTTTAGAATCTCTGAGTCTTCCATTGTAATTGTTTCATATATGCATTTCACATACTGAGAATATTCTATGAAAGCAGTTCGAGCAATTATCTATTTCTATAATAACTTGTTTGTGCAAAGATTCATGTTTCCAGCTAATAATGTTCATTCATGTCTATTTGATTATACTGAAAAAAAAAAAAGCATGGAAAAGTTTTTACTATTCAATTATATTGAATAAAGCTGGAAAAATTTTGCCATGTCTTAATTGGGTAGATTAAAAGATGTAAAAAAGCCTTTAGGAAACAATTAAAGTCGACTATATTATATTTTTCCAACCTGGGGATTGTCCTTATTGCTGAGAATTTGAATGATGTACTAAGGTTTCTTTGATTATTTATTGAAATAAAATTGAGAGATACTTTTGTTCTTCTTTTGGAAAAGAAAAGAAAATAAAAAGGAGAATTTTTTAGTGAGAGATTATAGCATAAGAAGTCTTTTAGTCAATAATTAGTTATTCATATAAATTGAGGGTACTTGTGTCTATTTAAGTGGAATTTTGAATATATTTGAATTTTTTTATAAAAATTGACATTTTTGAAATTAAGTGTTAACTTTTGGCTATATTTGATAAATTCTCGGCTATGTTCTAGTTCATTTCAATTATTTTTTTGGTTAGACGGGATGGACTTGTACCACGTTTTCTAATCTTATGCGAAGAGATTTAGTTACACAATCAGAATATATCTTCCTCATTAAGTTCCTAGTTGATACAATAATAAAGATTCTCGATAACACTTGAAGAAATTACTGTTCGCGTGGCATAGGAGATTTTTGAGACAAACACAATCTTAATAATAAATATTTTCTTTATGGAATCTTAATAATAAATTTAGAAACTTGTTTAGTGTAATAAGAGATTATTTTCCTTGTACTAGTTTACTAGTATTCATTTTTATTGAGATGTTTTAGATTCGACTTTCGGTAGGAAAATTTGAACCATATTATTACTAAATCATTGTGAGAATCCACCTTCCACTCTCATTTCGGAGAAATTTTTCATTATAATGGGAACATTGATGATACATCACGTGTTTTTATATAAGTAGTGGGAAATTGTATCTTTGAAGTTATTAACTTTTTAGCATATATATTCCACCGTTGATATAGTGACACGTAGTATACCGTATCGTGTTCCAGTCACATTGAAAAATCTCTTCTCACTCCGGATAAATAATACCGTTCGTTAAAAAAAAAAAAAAATTAGGTTCACATCCTTCTTTTTGTTACTCCATTGATTAAAATCATATTCATTTTAAATTTTTGAACAAGGTCCTTGGATATTAATAACGTCATTAATTATTTGAATAATAAAATATTTTTATTTTTAAATATATTCCCTTAGTGTTAAAAATGTTACAATTAGTATATTTATATTTATGGTTAAATTTTTTATCATATATTTTTATTTTTAGTTTGTACCTATTTTTAATTTGCAAATATTTTTTAATTTGTACCAATTTTCTTTTCATTTTAAATTTGTACCCATATATTAGTTTCTTTTTGTGCCCATATTTTTTAAAGTTTTATTTGTGTTTGTACCCATGTGTATACCATCACGTGACATTGTATATTTAATCAATGATAAAAAAATTACATATGGTATATTTATGCTTTATGCCTACACTTTGTATCATATATTTATATTTTTAGTTTGTACCCACTTTTAATTTGCAACTTTTTTTTTTTTTTTTTTTTAATTTGTAGTATTTTTTTTTTAGTTTTATTTTGTACCCATGTATTAATTTCTTTTAGCGCCTATATTTTTAAAAATTCTTTTGTACTCATAATTTTTAATCTTTTATCTGTACCCTAATTTATTTATAATGTACCAATTTTTTTTTATTAATGTACCACTTTGCTATATGTGAAATGTACCAATTTTTTTTGTAAAATGTTCCAATTTTTTTAACACTATGGATACATTCTTTTGCATTTATTATTTCTTATTTTCATATAGTTTTAATTCATTTATTCAATCAAAATGTTTGAATTTTTTTATCGTAACTGTTTCTAATAGTATTATAATGAGAGATTTTAAATTTATAGGATTATAAATCTCATAAAATATCAAACAATTAATGTCAAAACTATAAAAATATAAATATTAATAGTAATATAATGAGATGTACAAAGTCAAGGACATTGATCAAACTTTGAATATTATTAAGGTTTTAATCAAAGAATGTTAAGGACTAGGAATCGCATCCAAAGTATCCAAAAAAAAATTATAGCGACAATTCCCAATGGTCCTCCCTCAGCAGCAGTCACCCTCCCGCCATCTCATTCGCATGCAGGCATGCACTATAAGGCCTCGTTTGGCAGCTCGGACTGTACTGACTATTTCTGTCGGATAGGATAAATAGCCACCGGATAGTACTGACTAAAATAGTCGGGTGTTTGGTGCAGTATCGGACTAGTGACCGTATTATTTATACAGTGTTTGATATTATACTAGATAGGAGGAATCAAACTTAAAAAATTTTTTTTTTTTAAAGTGAAATCATTTTTTTATTCCCAGATCTCTCCGCACCCCCCAAACACCCTCCCTCTCTCCCTTCTTCTTCCCCGACTGCAGAAGAATCCCAAATAATTGTTCCTCAGCTCTCTCCGCCACACCCCCCAAATTCCCTCCCTTTCTCTCCCATATTCTTCTTCCCCGACTAAATAATCCGGGCGTTTTGGTTGGTTTTATTAAGCGGGTATATACCGTGTTATCCTATCCGACCGATTAAATTAATCCGACGCTTATTTAATACGAGTGAACGCTAAACACCGAGTCCGTATACCTAATCATATCCGATCCGATCTGCCAAACAGGGCCTAAATTCTTTACGACACCTGCACATGCAAAAATCCAAAACTTTGTCTTCCTTCCCGTCATCTCTTTATTCTCTCTCTCTCTCTCCTCATTTCTTCAATGGCGCCTCTCAAACCCTAACAATCTTTCTTCTTATTCTTTGTTTTCTCACCCATGATCCCTAAACCCACCTGCGGATCACACAATCGAATCCAAACCCGCCAAACCCCGCATGGGTCGAGGCCCGAATCAACCCAATTCAGCTCCCAGGGTCCTAATCGCCGGCAACTACTGCCACGACGTTTTATTCAAAGACGGCGTCATTTTGGCAGAGACTCTCGGCGGGGCCGCCTCCTTCATCTCCAATGTCTTCGATGGAGTTTCCGTCCCCTGTAATTTGGTCTCCAAAGTCGGGCAGGACTTCGCTTACTCGGTCCCGCGTGACCCGATTGTTGTACCCGATTGCAAAACCACTCTCTTCCACGCGCATTTTGATTCCGGCGTCGGCGGTGGCGAACGGCGTGACCGGGTTCTGCAACGGGTAAGAGCTTGCGACCCGATTAGGCCCTCGGATCTCCCCGAATACAGATTTGATTTCGGAATGGCTGTCGGTGTCGCCGGTGAGATCACCGTTGAGACGGTGGAGAAGTTGGTTGAGACTTGCAGCACTGTGGTTGTCGACATTCAGGCTCTGATTCGAGCTTTCGACGGAGTCGACGGGACCGTGAAGCTTGTGGGTTTGAAGGAGAGTGGCTTCTTCCACCTCTTGCCGCGAATTGGGTTTTTGAAGGCTTCGGCGGAGGAGGCGTTGTTTTTGGAGCTGGAGGAGGTGAGGAAGCTCTGCTGTGTTGTGGTGACGAACGGGAGGCGTGGGTGTAAAGTTTATTGGGGAGACGGTGAGGTGGAAGTTGGACTTTTCCGACGAACCAGGTTGATCCGACGGGCGCAGGAGACAGTTTCCTTGGTGGGTTTGTCGCCGGACTTGTTAATGGCTTGACTGTGCCTGATGCTGCATTGCTCGGCAACCTTTTCGGGTCACTGACTGTTGGCAAAATTGGATTGCCCAAGTTTGATTCCAAGTTATTGTAGGTTTGTCTCTCATTTTTCATTGCCATTGCTCTGCTTCGGTTTTGGATTTTAGGATAGCATGTAGATTTGTTCAATAGTGTATAACTTATGCCACTAATATTGTCCAATAGATTTGAATTCGTATTTCGATATGATAGATTTGGTTAAGTTCTGTTCTTGTATATAGAGCGATTATTATAGCCGGATCATGCTGTTATGCTGCTGAAACAAATGCATATCTCTATGTGAGCTTGTGTTTTCCAGTTTTTTCTTTCTCTACATAGACTAAAAATTTGATCAGTTTCCAACTTGGGTGTATCGGCGAATATTAACGACTATGTTTTAACCAATTGTTTCGATAGTGAGCCGAGGATGTTTTGTTTGACAAATATCTAATTGTAGTCTCTCACCTTATGGCTTGCAGAGAGTTCGTGAAGAGGTGCAGAGGAGAAAAATGCAGTGCGGTAATTGCCGCGAAAGAAAAGATGACAGATTTAGGTTTGTGAACATAGCAGGACATGAGCAATTTCATGCATCTCTAGGAGCAGCTAAGCAGACAACAATTGTAACCGGTGTCCTTCCTCAATACGTGACACAGCCTAAATTGTTACCGGTCTCCGTCAATGAAGAACCAATTCAAATCGTTGACACTGCCGGTAAACCATGATTCTCGACAGTGTAGCAGTAAGTTTCTTCATCCATAACCTTATGCTGGAATGTAATGTAGAAATCTATTTGCATAGGGTAGGCGGAATTGCATCATGTTGTTATGCTGCTGAAAAAAGGGCATATCTCTATGTCAAGTCGTGTTTTCCAGTTTTTTCTTTCTCTACAGACTGAAAATATGATCAGTTTCCAACTTGGGTGCATCGGCGAATAATAACGGCTAAGTTTTAACCAATTGTTTCGATAGTGAGCTGAGGACGTCTTGTTTAACAAATATCTAATTGTAGTCTCTCACCTTATGTCTTGCAGAGAGTTCGTGAAGAGGTGCAGAGGAGAAAAATGCAGTGCGCTAATTGCAGCGAAAGAAAAGATGACAGGTTTAAGTTTGTGAACATAGCAGGACATGAGCAATTTCATGGATCTCTAGGAGCAGCTAAGCAGACAACAAAGTGCCTTGCTCAGGAACCTCAATGGGATCTGCCAAGTTCTCCCCCCAAGTCAATGGAACAGGGTGGCCTCCCTCAATACGCGGCACAGCCTAAATTGTTACCGGTCTCTGTCAATGAAGAACCAATTCAAATCATTGACACTGCCGGTAAACCATGATTCTCGACAGTGTAGCAGTAAGTTTCTTCATCCATAACCTTATGCTGGAATGTAATGTAGAAATCTATTTGCATAGGGTAGGCGGAATTGCATCATGTCGAACCCAGATGCGTGCATCCTTACTCTTTAGATCGATGTAGAACCCCAATGCAAAAATGACAAAATAAAAAAAAAAAAAAAAAAAGAAGAAGTTGCTTTGTCTAAGAGAATTTTACTTATAGTAGCAATTAGTAATGAATTTGGTGGTTTTCTTTTCAAATATCGGATCCCCTTAGAGTAAGTATCAACATGCTAGTATTTTCTTTCGATTGAGAACTGGCGGAAGGTGCAAATGACCTTTTATTATAGTAGTGAAAATAAGTTGAGCTCTTGTATGATGACGTGGGTTTGAACCCATCGATCGCTAATTTAACAAAATTTATCGATGGACAAAAAAACTGGCGGAAGTTGCAAATTGGGCCGGGCCTATCTGATCATTATACGGGCATGTTGGATGGAATTGTAGCCCATTAAGCTGTGGTCAGTTTGGGGTTTGGTGCATCATACAGTGCCGGCACAATCCCATTACTGTTTAATCATGGCGGATGGTTTAATTTGATTTATTTAGTTCGATAGTTAAAAATAAAAAAATGTGCGAGAAGCTACAAATACTGAAAATCACATATAACTGGCGACGAACGTTCACTTTTGCATGTGAAGTTATCGGTCATGCATTCGACGCCCGCGGGTATGCTGTCTCCGTTTTTGTCTCTGCTCCTTTAATTGTTTGACAGGTGTCCATCCACTTAAATCAAAACTTAACACAACGGAAAAGATGCATAAACCAAACGTTCAACATCAGCCAACGCCACCACTAGTGTCTCTGCTTTTGTAAAGTTTAAAACAAAAGAAATATGCTTTTTTAAGTTTACCTAATCTAATGGGGAATCAATATAAAGAAGAAAGTTTTAACAAAAAACCTGCATTACTGTTTATTTTAACGAAAAATCACATTTTTACACTAAAAAGTCAAACCTAGTACTATTCACTTTACCCTTTATTTTGTCCTTATTGTTAAAGCTCAAAATTTTCAAACCATTTTTATTAGTTTTCCTTATAAAGAAAATATGATCCCAGACTCAACAGCCTCTGTTTATCTCACTTACTAAGACTTAATTAGTGTAGTTCCCTGTGAAATGTTTTTTGGGTCCACTATCCCTTGAAAGTTATTTTGTTCAACTTTGCCCTCTCTAAATTATTTTTTGGTCTCCAACCTTATCTGCCGCTGTTAAAGTCGTTAACTAATCCAATAAATGTGTTAATGTGACCAGAATTTTGTAACTGATATTGCATAAGTGCATAGAATGTTGAAGCTAATCTTGTAAAGGCACATGAACTCTGAAACTGATTTTTTAAAATTGCAAAATTAATTTTTACAAATTTAAAATCAGTTGAAAATTTTTTACACAGTGAGATTTTTGAATTTGAATTTTCTTGTTTTTGGAGGAGGATTCTCTCTCCTTCTATCCCCTCTTACTTGAACGGTTACGGTTAAGCTACGTCGACATCTTATATTGATTTTTGTTTATAAAGACAATAAGACCAAAAAAAAAAAAAAACAAAGTGTGAGAGGAGAGGGTTTGATTCTCATTGGCTCCCTAATAATAACACTTTTTTTTTTTTTTAACAAACTATATTATTTACACTAAGGGGAAATGGGTGGACTTAGCCTCACAATAAGCTAGCAATAATGTGGTTCAAACTCGCCTTTGGTGATAATTAAACCTAAGACCTCTCACTTACAAGTGAAGAGAAATACCACTAGGCCGTAATACTAAGCGACACTTAACCTAACATTTCTATCGTTTAACCAAAAAAAAATGCCACTTAATACTACGGTCTAGTGGTATTCCTCTTCACTTGTACCTGAAAAGTCTTAGGTTCAATTCTCGCCAAAGGCCAATTTAAACCACATTATTATTAACCAATTGTGAAACTAAACCCAATCTCTTCTCCTTACTGTAAATAATATCATTTGGTCAAAAAAAAAAAAAAAAGAGGAAGAAAAGGAATGAGAATAAAAATAAAAATAAAAAGTAGGAAAAGGAATGAGAATAATAAAAAAAATAAAAAGAAGGAAAATGAATGAGAATAAGAAGTGAGAGAATCTTTACTACTTTTTTATTTTTATACGTTCGGGCCTCACGGATTCCCTGATAATTGGAGTAAAGTCTGGTTTGGTACTAAAGTGATTCTGAAAAAAGTTAGTATAAAAAAAAGCTGCAAAAGGAATGAGAATAAAAAAAAAAAGTAGGAAAAGGAATGAGAATAATAAAAAAAATAAAAAGAAGGAAAATGAATGAGAATAAGAAGTGAGAGAATTTTTACTACTTTTTTTTGATACGTCCCCCACAGATTCCTGATAATTGGAGTATAGTCTAGTTTAGTATTGAAGTGATTCTGAAAAAAACTAGTATAAAAAAAATGCTGGGAGCTGTTTTTGTGTTTGGTAAACATTCAGCTACAGTCTTTTTTTTTTCCACAGTTTTGGGTGAAAAAAGCCCAAAACAAGAAGTTACAAAACCCAGCTTTGAAAAACTGATTTTTTTTTCACATCTGTTTTACATAAAAGTTTACCAAACACTATAATACTGTTTTTTTTTTTTCTTTTCAAAAGCATATTTACAAAAAATTTTACCAAACACTCTGCTACTTTATTTTACAGCGACTTATTTTAACAGCACAACAAAAGTAGTTTTTTTTTCATAGCAGCAATAGCAAACCAGCCGTAAGTCGGATAATTTTCCTTTTGGTTCAGGGAAGTCCAAGACAGCTGTCCCCCAATACCAAAAAAGAAAAAAAAAAAAAAATCAAAAAGACGTGTATCCTTGTCAACCATTCGCCAACCACCACCCGACCCCCACCACGACCACCTCCATCTGATATTTTGGGAAATCCCCGGATTAGCCAAATCCGCTTCTCTAATTCTCCAATTCTGCTCCCCGCTCCGCCTCCCCAATCTAGGGTTTCTGATCTGATTCCTTGCCCACCGGCCGGTCTCAGAAACCCTAATCCTCGGATTTTCCCGTTAGGGTTTTATATCATCAGTCTCCAATCGTCGGCATCGTGACGGATTATAGTCAAACCCTAGCTGTTTCAGCAGCGGCGATGAAGCACACGAAGAGGATAAGGAAGAGGAAGAGCTCGGCGAATCCGACGCGGGTCGCCAAGGAAGACGAAGAACAGAAGGTAATCCGCGCGCTTACGGAGGTTTTCTCGTCGGTATCGCTTGACGATGCCATTTATGCGTATCGCGAAGCCGATGGCGACGCGAACAAGGCCGCGGAGATTTTGGAACTGGCGGTGGCTGGAACTGAAAGTTCTGAAGAGCCGTTCACGAGCTCTACAACGGGTGGTGGATCGGACGCGGGCTCGAGCTCGGGTTCGGGTTCGTCGGAAGGGTTTGAGTCGGGTTGTATTCAGAATTTGGTGAGCGAGAAGGGTTTTAGGGGTAAGCAGAAGAGGGTTGTGGCGGCCGCCGGAACGGTATCGACGGTTTTGAGTAAGGAGTACGTGAGCTCGATTCCCAGGAGGGGTCCAACGTCGTCAGAGATGTCGAAGCGGAAGGATTTTGGAAATGGAGGTGCTGCAGGGGAAGAGGAAGCTGAGCAGTTTCTTTGTTCTATGCTTGGAGATGAGTCTGATCTGAGCTTGGCGGTTGTTAGAGACGTCCTTTGTAAGTATCCTCTGTTTGTTTTCATGTTTATGGCAACGCAAGCGATGAATTAAGGATGAAATGTCTTTTAGTCGTGGAAGTAGGGGTTATTTTATAACCTGAAATTTTGTTTTTGCAGGTCAGTGTGAGTATGATGTTGAAAAGGTATTAGGAGCATTGCGAGTTAGAAAAGTTTTCATCTTTTCTGTTCTCTTCTAAGTGCTGCCTTATGCCAAGGAAGATGAGTTAGTTGTGGCTAGCTTGTATAGAGTTTCTATTATGTTTCCGTCAGTGCTCAAGATGATTGCAGAACAGTCATCAGGTGTCACGGGCATGTTAGAAACTTGGTCCGAGCTAAAAGAAAACCCATAAGTGAACCTATAGGTTGTTGCTGTTGTAATCTGACGATTATTTATATGCTTCTTCAGGCCTTGGATGCATTGCTTGAGGTTTCTTCTTCGTACGAACAGTCCTGTAGTAGGTCTGACTATAGTATGTTTTTTAAGGAAGATAGTAGACATCCCTTCGAACAGTCTGATGCTGTAAGTATACTTTTTGTGTTCTTAAATGTGTGACAATACTTGGTAAACATAATAGCGAAGGTTGTGCTCTTAGTTGTTTTCAGTATGTGGAACATTATTTGATAGCTCACATGCGTGGTTAACCTCACATGTTTATGGTAGCATTCTCTGATTTGTTGTTACAGTGTGAGTTTGTAGGTTTGTGCTTTGATGCAGGACAACCTCAATTTTGGGAGGATGTCAGTCTAGTTTGAGTCTTGCTGAATTTATGAGTTGTAAAAAGAAGGCACAGCAGATATTTGAAGGAAAGACAAAGGAAGATTATAAGGATAGAAACTACTAAGTCAGTAGTACTGACTTCGCACCTGTAGGGTTTCTAGGAATCACTCCTAGAGGCCGTAGGCATCACACCTAGGGTTAGGTTGCATCATACAAACCTAGAGAGAAGCAAAGCTCCAGCAATTCTATTAGATCTTTAAATCTTTCCCCAGAGAGTTGGATGTACTTTGTAAAGACGTAAACCTAAAATCCTTAAAGAAGAAGGAAATAATCCTTGTAGAACAAGGAAAGTAAAAGACTTATGAGCCAGATGGAACTGGCATCCTGTATTTTTAAAACCCTAGACAGTAAAAGACTAAAACTCCCTTTGCCACATGACAGACTTTAGGGCGGCCTTCACTTTTGTTCTTCATTGCTTATGGTAGTTGTGTTTTATTGATACCATATTTTGTTTCATATTCAGGAGCATCTCTAGATGCTTTCTTGTACTTGTTTATTTTTTTGCTAAGAATCCGTTCTTATCAGTCACTCACCAGAAGTTACTAGACTGTGGCCTGTGGAAGAACAAATACTCCTCTGAATGTTCTGCTCTGCTTGGCCTCGCTTCTTTGCAAGTGGGGGATTGAGTTTCTGGAGGCTGGGATTGTTTCAACTCATTTCAAGTATACATGACTAGTGCGATGCCACTTTGAATTTTATACTATCAGATCATATCTGGCTTTTTCGGTGTATATTGTATTTTGAAATTGCAGCAAGCAACACCACCTCCTCTCTCCTGTTTCTCAAACACACACATACACATGCATACACATAACGTACATACAGACTGACAAAAAGAAAGTTAGGTGTGGGGTTTGACAGATCAGGATGGGTCTCTTGGTTTAGGTTTGACTCTTTTAAATCAGTCATGCTACCCTGGATTCATTACACTTTTAAAACAGTTGAAGAGGACTTAGTTATTACCACTTTTCTTTTTTGATAGGATGTAGACGTTACCCTGGTTTTCCAGAGGGTTGTCTTATTGAAATTGAGATGTGTTTCTGTTGTTGTCCGTAAGAGATTAGTAAAGTGGCTTGACGCGTTGGCTTATCAAGGATAGTCACTGACAGTGTAGTTCATGTTATTTTTTATGAATTGTTATTTGTACATATTTTGGCCCCTAAAACGTTTGTGTCTACTTGTTAAAATTTCTTTTGTTCGTTGCATATGTATTGATGGCATAATTTTGTGACAGCTGACAGATAGGGCATCTGATTGCAGTTCTCATTCATCTGAATATGAGCAGGATAATATATGGTATGCTGGATACACTTGCAGGCAAATTATTCTAATTGACTTGTCTTTTTACCTCTATTTTTTCTTTATGAATGCTTAAACCTTACACTGTAATTTATATCCCTAGCTATTGTTTATTCTATTTTAAAGGAAAGATGTAAGCTTTGAGTATACTTAAAGCTTATCAAAATGTAGTACTTTCATGGAGTTCTATGGTCATATTGTAGTGTGTGGCCATATAGGATTTTGATGGTTAGGAACAAATGTTTAATATGTTAACCGGCCATCTTGCATTAGGATGTGCACTGTAATATTATGTTCAAACATTAAGAGCCATGCATTTAGTTAGCATATGATGTTAGCTTATCATGAGAACCCTTGGACAAGAGGATTATGTTATTGGAGAATTCACTCATTTTGGTTCCTTTGAGGTATTTCCCGGAGATACAGTTGGTATTGTCCAAAACTAGATGTCCAATTGTTTTTAATCTGGATGGTCATAATTTGTTCTTCGGTCAATCCATTTTGTTTGTGCTAATTATGTCAGTAAGTATTTCATTTGCCATTTAAATGCTATTATGCAGCTTAGCCAAATATGGCACAATAAAGACTTAGTCCCTTTTGTAGGCCACAATTTTCAGCTCAATTTCTTTGGTTCCTTGCTTTGTGGATGTTAAAAATTTAGAACCTGATGGTGTTTTCTTTGTTTTAGGAATTATGGGAAGGTACTCACTAATTCTGAAGCTCATTCTCCTGTTAGCCCCAAAAGTACCCCGGCAGATCTCCCTCAAAAGGTGTTGGAATCTTTGTTTAACATCTCCAAGAGTACCGAATATGAACCAAAAACCATGAATTGGAAGAATGTTGCAACTAAATTGCAGTCATTGGCACCTGGGTATAATGTTTGCACTTCTGGCGCAGCAGAAGCACAGCAGGACACTTATGGTACCAAACTTTCGATCTCCTCACGCTTCTTTGCAGTTGCATCTTGTCCTGTGCTAGGGGTTAATTTCATTTTATATTAATGGTTTATTTATTTTCAGAATGAATGTTTTGATTTATTTATTGAATGTATCCTATTGTTTTCTTGGAATGAACTGTTATCTATCCCAAAAGTATATAAAGTTCTCTATCTACCCAGCTATAGCAATGTCTTTATCTTTGTTGTCCTCTATTTTTTTGTCTTAAATGTAGTTAAAGGAGATGAATATCATGCATTCAGAGGAACTGCAAAGGAGCACTGGGATTCAATGAGGTCCTATTATCAGAAAGTAAGAGTTTTAACACCTTACTTTCAGTGGTTATTTTAGTAACTTACTGATGATGGAACATTTTTCTGCAGGCTGCAACGGCATATTCAAGAGGAGCACGGGAACATGCAGGTTACCTCGCTGAGCAGGTTTGGGCTTCTCTAAGAGCATAACATTGTTTTGTTGTTTGGGAAGTGTGCTTTCTATGTATTGAAAAATATGATGTGCTTTGAGGCATGCATGTCAGCTTTTGCTATTGATGGTGTAGTGTCTGGCCAGTGTGTTTTCTAGATTTGTGGATTTACCATCCAACAAAGCAGCATTGGTTTCCCTCTATCAATTTCCTTATCTACTCAATGGTGTAGGATAAAACAATATCCTAGGTTGATGCCCCTTTGAGTATTAGTTTAAGGTTCTATTTCCAAGAGGGCTAAGCCTCACGGACAAGTGTTTTGAATGTATTTAGTTATATTTTATAGAAAAGGAGTTGAATTCAAGTTGAGGTATAAATGTTACCTCTTATCTTTTGATTTGCTAGGGGAGGATACAAACTAAATTGGCACAAGTGGCTGACGAAAGGGCAAGCCAGGAAATCTTTAAAGCTAGGTTGGTGCAATGCTGGCTTGAAAATATTAGTTGTCTTATTCAACTCTCACATTTCGTGTTTGTAGACAAACTAAGCTAATGCTCTAATCTGCAGAAACAAGGGCATAGAAAATGTGATAACAATTGATTTGCATGGGCAACATGTCAAACAAGCCATGAAACTTTTAAAAATGCATCTACTGTTTGGGACGTATGCACAATGTAAGTGTTAGCAATTTTCTTTTTGCTTTCCCTTTGAACAAATTTATTCTGCAATTTTATTAAGTGTGGTCTATTTACTTGCTTGCTCTGGTGCAGCGGTTCAATTCCTCAGGGTTATCACAGGGTACGGGTCACATGATTATGGAAAGGCAAAGCTGAAGCAATCGGTAGGGGTTTCAAATTCTTTTTGGCATGAATTTCTTGGGGAAATAGTGGGGTGCTTGGTAATGCATACTAAAATTTCATATTGGTGCCCGGCTTAATGTATGTACAAATAAAATGTCTGTTACTTTATGATGGTGCTTTTTTGTATGTTGCTAGTGTAGTTTTTGGTGTTATTTCACTCGATTGCATGTTGATTAGGGATTCTTTTTGAAGCGGTTGAATGCTAACAACGGTTTTCTTTTTGGGAAGTTTGAGTTTTCATAACAATTGTCCAGAGTTTGTTTTTTCTTTTCTTCCTATATAGCATAATAAACGAAAGTAACGATCAATGAATTTTACCTTGCCATCTTGTTATGCAATCATTGTAAGAAGTGCCAGAACTATCCAAAGTATATCTTGGTTTCTTTAATTGGGTTATTTGATCTCTCAACCCTGTAAATATAAGCTTCGTTCAATACTTTTCTTGCTGCTTGCATTGTACAGGTCATCGAACTTGTTGAGAATGAAGGTATTCAATGGAGTGAAGAGAATCGAGGAGCGGTATTAATCAAGCTAGGTTCACATAGAGAGTTCAGCTTTCTGGATGCGGAGAGTGATCTGGAGTAACCTCGTTTAGCATGGTTACCAGGCATGATCCCTTTTCAGAGTTACTGAATTAAATTACCGCAAAAACTAGTTTGTAAAACCCACCACAGGTTGTGTTTCTGGTCAATGTTGTTGTCAGTCAATAGGGAGGTAAAAGTGTAGTTGCCTTAATGTTGTGTTGGAGGTCAGGTTAACAGATGTCCATATTCATCTCTTTTCTCTAGGTCGCTAAATTACTTAGACGCCTAAACTAGCTCAGCTCAAGTTGCTCGTTGTACTTACTGTGTGTAGGGCATGTATATAACTTGAGAAACTGTATAAATTTAACCGAGTTGACAATGACCTGAAACTGAAAACAGTTTGATCATAACATGCATCATCGTTTGATACTGTTTCTTGGTTCCTGTTTTGCATGCTCGTAAGTAATGTTTTTGCGCCTCTTCGAAAGGAGGCCTTGAGATTATAGCTGAAGAACAATTGGATTTGTGTTGAAAAACAGTTGGGTTGATTGAAGAACCACTCAAGGTTTTGTTTTCTCGTAGAGATTGAATATGACAAAGGTCCTGAGCTTGATGGCCTTTGACCCTATTTAAAGGTTCTGAGCTTGATACCAGGAAATCTCAGATCTTTCCAAAGCTTATCTTGGTTTCTCTACTTTGTTTGATCCACAATTATAAATAAATATTAAAAGGATAGGATCAAGGGACAAATGTTTTAACAAATATTTTTACATTTTCTTGTAGCTTTTAAGTTTTATGACATCTAGATTAAGGGTGATGTGAAGAGGTTTAAACATTAAATGACTTGGATGATGATGTGGATTATAACTAATAAAGAAAACACTAATTTGAAATAAAAATTAATATCTAATAGGATAAAATTGAAAAAGCCAATAATCAAACTTTGAACCTAGCATAAAAAATAAAAAAATAAGAAAAAAAAAACATGAAAATAACCATCTCCCTCCCTGTAATGCCTTGGATGAATTCTCCTATTTCATTTTATAAAAAATGAACCCTAATAAATAACAAAAAAGAAATGATTTAAAAAAAAAGGCGATACCATGGATAGGATTAATACTCAACAAAAGCGAAACTGTTATAATAATAAAATAAAAAAATTGAAAGCATTCACCAATGAAATCAAGTTGTTTGTTTGATTAGAAAAACTAAAAAAAATAGAAAAATCATTAATGAACCTAAATCGACAAAACTAAAAGGATTTTGCAAAAGCTAATTTAATCACCCTACATATATGAACAATAATATACGATTTAGGGTTTTGTACATTTTTCTTATGTAATGAAGATTTAAGAGACTAATAGCTTGATTCGTTGTAGAAGGCATCAAAATTTTGTATCAATCCTATGAAAGTTGCAGACCTCATCGGCAAAGAGGAAGATGAAGGTTACAAAACTTCAAATCAATGGATTTCTACGTCCTTTCTTGTTTGCACGCTTAAAACTAGGGTTTCTTCATTTTTAATTTTATTTTTAATTACTTTCCATATTTTATGCTTTTTGAATTTTATTTTTATGTTTAATATTAGTTAAAATCCACTTAAACATCCATATCATTTAATGAATGAATATGTACCTTTGGATGTTTTGTAATCTAAAGAATTAAAAAAAGTGTAAAAATATTTGTCAAAATATTTGTTCTTTGATCTTATCCTTAAGTAAAACATATATATATATATATACATATTTATAAGTTTCGTTCAATACTGTTGTTACTGTTGAGTGTTGAAGATACCTTGTATGACGGGAGTTGGAGATCGGAGGTTTAGCTGCGGTAAAGTGGATGAGACGAAAAAAAATTGAGCTAACACATCGGAAAAAACAACACTACAGCTTTATTTATTCATATATTGCATGCATAAGAAGCCAGACAAGAATCTAAAACAATGGCGCATAAGATCTCAAGCACCACAGTAGGCTTTGATAGCATGCTTAGCTTTCTGTCCGTCCTCAGTTAGAAACGAAGGAAATCAAAGTTATCAAACGGCTTATAGGGTGTTTGTCATCAACTAGCTCTTCAGGTACTTGCACGACACTATTTTTATATGAGAATAATGACACCGCATATCTTGTTTTCTTCTCTTTCAGGATGACTTGATGCTCACATGCGCATACCCTATCGTTACTCCATGCCTACCAAATGAAAGTAGAAAAAAAAAAAAAAAAAAAAGTGAGATAAGACAGTTAGACCTGGTTTGGTACTGAGGTGATTCTGAAAAAAGCTGCTATCAAAAAAAGCTGGGAGCTGTTTTTGTGTTTGGTGAACACTCAGCTTCTGCTTTTTTTCATAGTTTTGGATGAAAAAAAACCAAAAACAAGAAGCTGCAAAACCCAGCTTTGAAAAACCGGCTTTTTTTCACATCTGTTTTACATAAAAGTTTATCAAACACTCTAATACTGTTTTTTTTTTTTTCAAAAGCACTTTACAAAAAAGTTTACCAAACACTCTGCTGCTTTATTTCACAGCTGCTTATTCTCACAGCACAGCAGAAGCAGTTTTTTTTCAAAGCACAACAATACCAAACCAGCCCTTAGTCAAGGCAATGTGCGTTTGCGCCTTGCACCCGAATCCTGTAAATTACAATAGTTTAGAACAATATAAGCAAGAATAATATGACATGTGAAAGTGACCCACCATGAGTATATCGGATGCCAATACCATAAAAGATGAAGGTGAAGAAGGTGCATAATAAATCCATTGGCCAGCCTTCGTTTTGATCTGCAAACCATTGACCTCACTTTGACGTTGTATGGTTATGAAACACTTGTCTGTGTGAGGAAACAGTCTCACATCATTCTCATTCGTCTGCCCCTGTATTTCATATCCAATGCATCTAGCTGGTAAGTGGTTGATGCCTGCTGAGAGTCATAAAGCCTCCCCACCCCATAAACATCAAACACCATTCTTGTCACCATTTGATCCAATTCTACCATCATCTTTGAGAAGGAATGAACACTTTCACTAGTTCAAAGAACGAAGAGTCGCTCAATGTTAGGCACTATATCGATGTTGAAATTTATTTACCAGTTTCAAATAACATACGCTTATGTTGGCAAACTATGAATCCATATCATCTATCAGAGTGAAATCTTGTCTAAATGTGTGGTCTATATTCAATATGCCAACATAGGTACTTGCTTGAAGATCCAAGTACTTCTTGAAAAAAAATAAAATAGTTAGAAGTGGTTCTTAAAGAAGCATCGTCACGTACTTCTCGAGTAACAACTTCTAGAGCATAGAAGCACTTTAAACATTTTCTACCAGACAGTAAAAAACGCTTTTAATCATAAGAAACCAATTTTAACCCTTCCACGAAAACTTACCCAGACAATCCCTTCTTCATACAGTAAACGAAAAGAAAATTTAGGAATGAGAAACAAAATACCGAAAACGTTCATTTCCTTCAGGCCACATGATACTTGTGAAGTTTTGAGCTCCTTCTGCAGTTTCTGGATTTTCAATGCCCGTGGAAAAATCGTGAGGAAAGAGAGGATTTCTGGCAAAATAGCCGTGGAGAGGCTTGTCACTGGTCTTCTGCATTTTAGTTTCTAAAGGAAGATCACAAAGATCTTTTAACGCAGAAAAAAAGGAGTTTTGAGTTTCCAAAGTATCATTTTTGTAAGCAGCTTCAAAGCAGCCAAACTCTTCCAAGGCATGCTGGACTTGTTTGCATGCCAAGAGCCATGCATCTGTTCCAGGCTCCATGTTTTCATTGGACAAGTCTACAAAAGGAACCACAAGAGGCTGACGATCTGATCCCATATTTCCCAGTTGAACTTTCTTAATTATTAATTAAGCTAGTCTTCAGGAATTGCTTCACTGACAGATCGTAGCAATGAGATGAACATGGTATCATTGTAGATAAATTTATAGCCATTTATAAAAGATAAGTTTAGACAAATTTATAGCCACATATAAAAAAAGTTTAGGTGGGTGCACGTATTGTGCTTCCAATTATTAGATGGTAATAACTGAAGGTCACATCACATATAGCACTAAGGTCATGAATTTAACAGTGGAAGGTTTTAAGTTTCAGTATCATGAATAGCGTGTTTGATATTTAATTACAGTGTTCTAAAAGCTTTCGTTAAATGCTGCTTGAGCACTAGGCAGCTGGTTACTACTACAATTAGCCTCTAGGTGTTAGAAAAAAAAAAAATGGTGCTTAGACCTTTGTAAGAGTTGCTTAGACCTTTGTAACATCTATTTTGCATATTATTTTTCAATAAATCACTAGAGACTAGTTGGATATTTGGACTCTGCCAATTTTATTCCATATTTGAGTGCTAAATTTTGGTGTTATTATTATGTGAGTTTGTCAGTTTTAATTTGAGTGCAAATTTTTATATATAACTTGAAATTTTAAATTAGATAATAAGTTAAGTTCAAGTTGAAACTTGAAATAGAAAGCAACTAGGGAAGGTTTCGAGAGGGAGAGAGAGAATGAGTCGATAGGAAAGAGGGAAAAACTAAGGGCTCATTAGGAAGCGCTTTTAAAATGACTGAAAGCATTTTTGGTGACACATTCCGACCCGGAATGTCCACTAGGACTCTGAATCGAGCTGTGCTGGCCGACACCTAGAAGGTGACGAAGCCATAAAGTGTAGTGATGTGGAAAATGTGAATAAATTTAAACCTAAAAGTGCCTAAATATAAGAGTGCGTTGTGTGCGGAAATGAACCTAATTCACACGTGGTGATAGAGCATAAATACAATACAGTAAAATGGGATGAGAAATTATACCATTGAAGGTATTTGTCTGCACCAAGATTTACCAATATTCCTCGTCAACACAAAAGCTCTGCTACTAGAACCTGGAGGGACGAAAAACAAAAGGGTGAGTGGGCACAAAAACAAAGGTTTATGAAACACAGTTATTTTCCAAACATACTAACCCATCGCTGTAAAATATCTATAGTTTCCTGAAAATCATACTACGTATAGGTATGAAATCAAATGCATGCCAACAATAAAATCCAGAAATATGTAATAATATACGCTTTAGTGTTACAATCTCGTAAAGACTAGTGCTATTCACTGTCACATACGAGTCAGAATTGCCTATTGCAATCTATATGACAGGACTAGCACCTACTTAGATCCAAAGCGAGCGTGCAGTGCTGATGTGAATAACATGTGAAAGACTAGCCGGGCCCTAGGCTGAGCACTAATACCTAGGTGTAGCAATGATGAGCGGACTACATGAATATATATATATATATATATGCATGCCGTAATGATTCAATGATTCAATGATTTCAATCAACAATATGAACTTACCTGCGTATCCCGTAGGATTATTTTAGCATCTCACAACAATACAATATTTATGAGCAGGTAAAATGCATATGAATATGCCATGACAATATATAAATCTTAACCACACAACAGTATTTTTTTAGAATTAAATAAATCATGGCAATATATGTATAAACCAATTTAAAAGCATTTGCAGAAACTATACTATATATATATATATATGAAAACAAAATGCCCACTCACAGAACATGACGTCGGGTCGAACCCGCCTCGCCGCTTCAAGGATCCTTGCAATGTGTTTCACCTAGAAATGAAACCATTATGTAATTATGAATAACGTATTAACATATAAACGAGTTCTTCGTACAAAATACGGCTAATAAAGAAACTATTTTAAAATGGTCGAACTTCGAGAAAAGAAGGGCAGATTCGGGTCCGGCATGTTGAAAAACCTAAGGAGGGACATCGGGTTCCTCCACGGCGTGCACGCACCCACGCGCACCTCGCATGCCTTCATCGTGAGTTTTCCAGATTTTTTTTCTTCATGTTTTTCCCCTAAATTTAGGAGCTCATTTCAAGCTCAATTTTCAACCAAATTCAATGATTCAAAGGCCAACTAGAAGCTAGAAATTTGGGGAACATGTTTGTACCAGTTTGAAGTCGAATAGTGGCCGCAGTTGGCCGGGTAAATGGTCTTAAAGTGGCCAAATGGCCACGGGTCCAAGTTTTCCAGAATCCGGGAAATTTCATCCCAAATTTCAGAGCTAATTTCTAGCTCGATTCTCAATCAAATTTGATGATTCGAGAGCCATATTAAACCTAGAAATATAGAGAACAAGTTTATACCAAATTATAGCCGATTTTATGTCGGTGTTGGCCGGAAAAATAGCCTAAAGATGGTCAAACGGTCACGGCCAAATTTTCCAGAAATCTGGAAATTTCTTCCCAACTTTCGTAACTAATTTCTAGTTCGATACTTAACCAAACTTGATGATTCGAAAACCATTTTCAATTTAGAAATGTAGAGAAGATATTCATTCCCTTAGGAGGCCCAATAGAGATCGGAGTTGGCCGGAAAAATTGCTGGAAAATAGCCAAACAACCAAGATTGGAAATTTCCAGAATGAACAGTGACCTTCCTTTGTGTTTTCCGAGGTCCTACGCCACCAAAACCACCCAAAAACTTACCAATCATGAACCTAGACATGATCTACAATGATAGGGACCAATTTCGAGGCTTACCTTGGCCGGAAATGGTCAGAATTCACCGGAGAATAGTGATGCACAGTGATGGTACTGTGCAGCGCGGGGAGGTAGTTTTCTCCTATTTCTAGGTCCAATGGCTCACAAGGATTACAAGGGATGATGGTGGGGGGGGGGGGGGGGGTTACCTTGCTGTGGTTGCAGGTGTAGAGGTGTGGGTGTGTGTATGTCTCGGCAAAAGAGGAGGTGAAGGAGTAAAGGTGAGTGAGAGTGAAAGAAGACGATGAAAATAGAGTGAGAGAGAGATATCACGGGACAGAAAAGGACCCCCAAGAAAAATGGGAAATCTTGCCACGTGTCAGAGAAAGTGTGGTAAAAAAATGTAGAAATATCTTCAATGCATAAATTATCCAAAATGCCCCTATCGTTCCGAGTTCGGTAAAATCTTCGTTTTAGCTCCAAATTCAATTCCGCTTGTGCCCACGCATTTGTATCATTGAGAACTACGCAAATACACTAAAAGAATGAGTCATATGTCCCTCTAACCGATGGTCAACGGAAATCAAAATCCTTACCTCTAGGAGTATTTTTATCAAATCACTCATTTAAAATTAATAAAATTATAAAATTAGAAACGGGTTGTGACATTTGATGAAATTGATTTTAAGTTCCTTGTACTTAAAATCTTCTCCTCTTTAACAAGAAAACAATAGCTCTTCCAATCAATAGGACTTGGGACAACAATGAACCAAGAGCTTGCAATAGCAGTGGCTTAAGCTTTATATGGTTCATTGCAACTGAAAAATCCGAGGGGCATTGCTTTGAGAATACCGCTGTTGCTATTCTTCCCAAATTGCATGAGCACTAGTCATGTAGAGAATACTGTCTGAAATATCATAATCAATTGAATTGATGATCCAGGCAGCAATCATGCCGTTGCATCTCTTCCTTGTAGCATGGTCGTCGGACTTGGTTTCGGCGGAGGGTTTGTAACAGTGCCATCAACAAGACCACGTTTGTTTTGCTCGGGGCCAGGTTTAATAGTTGTCCACATTAAGGGGCTTCTAGACCAACACCACGATTGTTGAAATTTTTTAGATAAATGGGCTCGGAGATTCCATTCTAACAATATCGATACTGTTTTCAACTTTACCACTTGCTTGATCCTTCAAGTGTGGAGTTTTACCACAAAAGATCTCGGTATTAGTTAGAGTAGGTTAATTATATTTAAACCCATTGGTTTTCTTTCCCCCCATCGATGTGGGACTGCCAACACGTCCCCTCACCTGTAACCACATTTAGTGGTTCACATATGGAGATCCACACATTAGCAATTAAAACTCAAAGGTCGGCTCCAATGGAGTCCAGACTTGTTTTCGACTTGTTTTCAATCTTTTCAGAAAGTGTCTCTTAAGAACTCAAAGGCATGCTCTATGTTAAAAGTCCAAACTTGTTTCCAAGCTCACACTTCCTGATGACAAGTTTTTGGCTTGCATGGGCCTGTAACCGTGGACTCTGATACATGTTGAAATTTTAGTTTGTTTCTAAGCCCACACTTCCTGGTGACAACCCCACTATAACGATCACATGCCCAATCTAAAAAGTCTCGATATTAGTTAGAGTAGGGTAATCATATTTAAACTCATTGGTTTTCTTTTTCTCCACCGATGCGGGATTGCCAACAAACGATGGGGTGGTCTGAATGACGAAAAACAATGGATTGGAAGCATCAGCTTGGCATCAGGCTTGCTTTCGCTCAAAGTCTGAATTCTTAACCATGGCTAAGGTGGACGACATAAAAAAAAAAAAAAAAAAAAAAAAAAAAACTCGCTGCTTGTGTCTTAGACTGGAGGAAAAGGGAAACAGCGGCAGAAAAAGAACTAGTGTTTTAACCTAGCTCTGGATACCATGTAAAAATTATGTTTGGCTAAATGATTTCTTTCAATCCGATACAAAGACTATACAGTCATTATGTTGATAAGAAATAATACAAATCAGTCACAAACTTTGTTTCCTATTTTAAGCCACCATATCAGGAATGTTCATATCATTGACTTCTTAACACAAATGACCGAAGTACAGTAGTCCGTTGTCCTTACAACCGATTTTGTCCCCTCTCTAGGGTAGTACCACGTGGGGCTGGTATTTTGAACTCGATCCGTTAAAACTAGTATTTGGGTGGGTGTTTAACGAATCAACCCGTTAGTCACCAGTTAAATAACAGATCATTTTAGGTCAACCCGTGAAACCCATTAGCACCTATTAACACCAATTAGGGAGGATTTTTGTGTCATTTCATAGTTGGAATAGAAAACCTAGCTTTCTGTCTGTTCGCTCACGTTCGAACCCGGTCTGCACGTTCCTCTCCGGGGCTGCTGTTTACTGAGTTCTGCCACCCTCTCTCCGATAAGTTCCGATTCCCTTTCACCTCTTCTTCCATGGCGATTACTTTTTGTTTCTGCAGATTATATTTTTCGACTATTTTTCTCAGTTTTTTATTAGAATTGAGAGCTACTTTTTGTTCCATGACGAAGAAGCCGCCTCAGCGGTGGTGAAGGAACTGAGAGCGTCCTTCGTCTCGGCCTCTCGGGAATTAGGTTTTGATTAGAATTTGCAGAAAAATTTTGGGTCTTGGATTTTTTTGTTGGCTCCTGAATGTTTTGGTGTGCACATGCTGATCGATTGATGCACTCTCACCAACTCTCCCTCTTACATGTCAATAATTCATATCTATATGCTAAATCATGAATTGGATTGTCATCAGAATTTGCTGATTGATGTAGTTCAATACAAAACTCTATTATATGCTGATTGCTTACTCAGTTGTTTTGTTACATCATTGCTCACTCAGTTGTTTCATCAAATCACTCCATGACTTGCATATGCACACAAACCGAATGAAAGAAGGAGGTGGCTAGCACAAGCACCAGGATGCTAAGATTTTTTTCTTACACAGTGTAAAAAAAAAAAAAAAAAAAAAGGGTTAACGGGTTGAAACGGATGATCCGTTAGCTTAACGGGTTGGATTCAGGTAATCCGTTAGCTTAACGGGTCGGATTCAATCCGATCCAAATCCAGTAAACCCGACCCGTTTACAGGTCTAGTACCACGGTGCAGCAGGAATGATGACGTCCGGTCTTTAGGATTCGACAGCCCACTTTTATATTATCGTGCACTCCCAATGTCTAGTCGAGTCACCAAGCTTGAGGAACTCAATACAGACCAATATTCAGTAAGGAGATTATATGGAGATGAGAGAAGAAGGTAATGGAATCACTCTCGAAGGGTGAATTACTCTCTTTATATATAAATGAGTCCCTCCTCACTATAGCACCATTATATGATAATCTAGTGATTTTAATAGGACATAATATTGCACCAAAGGATAATAGCAACGGTATTGTAACATATGACTATTGAACAAATGAATATGCTTATTTAAGACGACATAAACGGAATGAAGATAGAATTAAATTTGAATCAAATTCCAACAACATGCAGTAGAAAAGCTGCCGCATGAAGCCACCAACATATTCTTCGATGCAAAAAGATTATGCTATGATAGGTGTGACATTCTATTGAACTATTTTATGCAACACTAAGAGTCTAAGACAATGACGGTGCCAACAAAAAGAGATATTAAACACCCAAAAAAAAAAAAAACTTCTGTTCATTACAATAATATTACATGCAGTAGAGAAACAGCTAGAAACGAAAGGAAGACAACAAATTAACTGTAAGGTACGTGCCTCTTAGATCAAAAGGGATCTTGAAGACCACATTAGGCTTCGATAGGACTCTTAAATTTGTGTGTCTCCACATTTTGAGTGAAACGAAGGTAATCGAAATGACCAAATGTCTTATATCTGAAGGGGTGTTTGTCTACAACAAACTCTTTAGGTACTTGCACAATTCCATCACTTTTATATGAGAATAATGCCAGTGAATATCTTGTTTTGTTCTCTTTCATGATGACTTGATGCCCACACAAGGTTATTCCGTCGTTACTTCATGCCTACAAAATGAAAATAGAAAAATAAAACAAACAAAAGGTGAGTTAAGTTACCTACTGCAGTTTGTGTTCATCCTCTTACACCCGAGTTTGAATTTACGTTTCTGTAAATTAAACTAGTTTATAATTTTTCTTTGTAAAAGAAAAACATGCAATATAACAATCTAAGCTGGAATGACTTGAAATGTGGAAGTTACCCACCATTAGTGCATCGGTTGCCAACACTAGAAAGGATGAAGGTGAAGAAGGTGCTGCCTCAACCCATTGGTCATCCTCTGTTTTGATCTGCAGACCATTGACATCATTTTGGTGTTGTTTGGATGTGAAATTCCTGTCTGTGTGAGGAAGCAGTCCAGATCAGTCTCATTCGTATGTTGTGGTTTATAATTAATGCATCTAAGCTGGTAAGTGGACGATGCCTTGTGAGAGTCATAAGGCATCCCCACACAATAAGTATCAAACACCATTCTTGTCACCATTCGATCCAATTCTACCACCATCTTTAAGAAGGAATGAACACTCTCACTAGTTCAAAGAACAAAGACAACGATAAGTGGACGCAATTTATATATCTTAGTGTGTGTGTGTGTGTGTTTTTTTATTTTTTTTTGTCGAAAGATAATTTCATTGAAAAAGGGGAAAACATACATGAAGAGGCAAAACCACTCCAGTCCCAGAAAGATGGCCAACAATACCCAAAAAAGAAAATAAATGGCCAAGCAGAGATAGAGAATTAAACAGGTTGTAAACACGAAGTAAGATTCTCTCCCCTTCTATTACCATCCCCTTCTCTCACACTCTTTTTTTTGTCTTATTCTCTATATAAAAAATTCAAAACAAGATGTAGACGTGACGTAATCATAACCGTTTAAATAGGAGAGGATGAAAGGGGAGAGAGATTAGAAGGGGAGAGAATCCTACTCCTGTAAACACCACATGAAAAGCAGCTTCTGTTCGACCTGAGGCGACCCTCTAACCCCGAAATGCTCTTTTATCATAGTTTTGAATAGTATACTATGCTTGTGTCAGAAGCCTAAAAGTGCTTTTATTAGTTTATTCAAAATCTAAATGCTTCTTCATGAATGACCTCTTGAAGAATCATTTGACAAGTGTTTTTCAAAAAGCACATGTAGGACTTAAAAACACGTAAATTTTAATGGCAAATGCTGTTAGAGATATTAAGCAAATGGGTTAGATGATGACAAGTGTCAAAGGATTAAGAGTAGTTGTTAGTTTTGTAGTATGTTGTGTTTGTTGTATAAATACTCAAGTACAATTGCTTACACATTAAGAAAATAAGAAGAAATACATTTTGATATAGTTTTACTTCTCTCTCTTCTTTCTCTGTCAAAGCTCTCGAATTCTTCTCTATTAGGAATGCTATAGAACTTCATCTACAAGGTTAACATGGTATCAATCGCTACCATAGCTAACGCTTGATCTCTGATCCTTTTGCTTCCGCTACTGTGTAGAGCTCTTCTTCTTCATCTTCTCTGTGCTCGGTGTTGCTGCTCATCGTCTTTTGGCAGCTTTGACTTCGAGTTCTCTCTGTGCGATTCTAGGGTTTCACCAACTTTTGGAATTTGTTCTTCGTCTTCTCCGAGACTTCGTCCTCTGCCTACCAGGTGTTTGTTATAATTCCCGATTGCTAATTCTTCTTCAATTCCAAAATTTGCAGCTTATTGATTTGCAATCATGGTTATTGCTTCTCAATTAAAACTTGTTCAGTCTCCAATTATTGCACTTATTTCATCAATTTCCACATCTATGAGTGTTAAACTTGATGACTTGAATTATCTTAATTGGAATTTTCAAATGCAATTACTACTTGAAAGTAATGGGATTATGGGATTTGTTGATGGTACGAATCCATGTCATGCTTGCTGCAATCTTCAATCTGGAGACTCTGGAGTAGTTTCTAATTCATCCACATCTGTTGAAACTGATGAGTATTGTATATAGATGATGCATGATAGAGCTCTTATGCAATTGATTACTACTACTCTATCCCCTGTAGCCATGTCGTGTGTAATTGGTAGTACTTGCTCTCAGGATCTATTGGACTCGCTTAAAGGAACAATTTTCTTCTGTTTCTCGGACTAGCATATTCCAAATGAAGTCTAATCTTTAAACAATCAAGAAAGGTTTTGATTCAGTTGCTTAATACTTACAAAAGATTAAGGAAGCAAGAGATTATCTCTCAGCTGCTAGTGTTCCTTTTGCTTATGAAGATATTGTTATCCTTGCACTTAATGGCTTACCTGCTGAGTACAACACATTTAGGTGTGTTATTAGGGTCGCGAAAATGTGATCTCAATGAAGGAATTCAGGTCTCAGTTGCTTGGTAAAGAGACTATAATTGAATCTAATACTCAGGCTCCATTTATATCTGCAATGGTTGCTAATAATTCCCCGCAAGTATCACAAGGGTCATTCTCTGGTGGAAATGGACAATCTCAGTTTGTGACTGGTAATTTCCGGAACTTTAATGGTACTAAGAACCGAAGTAAAGGCAAGTTCAATCAAGGTCCTAGAAACTTCAATTCTAGGCAATTTAATCCAACTCAAACACATGTTCTTCCTACACCAACTCCTGGAGTTCTTGGTCAACCACCAGGTCTTTATTCTTCAAGTTCTTCAGCTCCCCAAATGGTTATTTGTCAGTTATGTAACACTGAGGGTCATTCTGTAGCTTTTTGTGTTTCCAAACCACCCACAAGAACTCAGTGTCAAATATGTGGTAAAACAAATCATGCAACTTGGTTTTGTTTTCATAATGATAAAGGCCCTAACTATATTGGTTCTAGTTCTGGAACCTCATATCAGCAAGGGTCTTCTTCATTTTCTCCTGTCAGTAGAGTACAAGGTTATCAGTCTTTAATGGCATCTCCTCAATTTCCTCAGTAATCTATGCAAGCTATGCATTCTGTTCTTTCTCAGCCTACTCCACAGTCTACTCCTCAGATTTGGCTTACTAATTTGGGAGCAACAAATCCTGCAGATTTGACTAATCTAGCTCTAGCATCTCCATATCCCTCTAATGAAGTCATTCAAACAACCAATGGTGAAGGTTTGCGTGTATCTCATGTTGGCAATACTACACTTAAGCTGAATTTTGTTCAGCCTATTAAACTAAACTTTGTATTATATGTTCCTTAGTTAACTCAGAATTTGTTGTCAGTGCACAAAATTTGCCTTGACAATAATTGTTGGCTCATTTTTTATGCATTTGCTTTCTGGATTCATGACAAGGCCACATGGATGATACTATTCAAAGGGTTGTGCAGTAATGGACTCTACCCCATTTCATCTCCTGCCACTTCCAATCTTAGGGTTTCTAAACCAATTCACCAAGCTAAAGCACTTCTTGGGCAGCTGATTAATTCTTCAATTTGGCACCAAAGATTAGGTCACTGTTCTAATCCCATTGTTACCTTAATGTTGAATAAAGCCAACTTATCATGTACTAAGGATTCTTCACCTATTATGTGTCAAAGTTGTTTAGAAGGAAAGTTTTGTAAAATACCTTTTCCAGTCAATGTTAATAAGTTTGTAAAACCTTTTGAGGTGGTGCATAGTGATCTTTGGGGTCCTGCACCTTGTTTTTCAGTTGATGGCTTCAAATACTATGTACATTTGTAGATGAATGTACCAGATTTTGTTGGTTGTTTCCTCTTATGAATAAATCTGATCTTTGTGCCACTTACATTACCTTTTATTCTTTTGTCCTCAATCAATTTTCGACAACCATTAAAGTTCTACAAAGTGATTTTTTTTTTTGGGGGGGAGGGGAGGGGGGTGGTATATATTTCTCACAAACTTCAAACCTTTCTTTTAAACAAAGGGATCTCACATCATAAATCTTGTCCTTACACCCTTGAGCAGAATGGTTTAGCTGAGAGGAAACATAGGCACATTATTGAAACTACAATTACTTAACTTCAAACAGCAAGGCTACCTTCTCAGTTTTGGTCTTTTGCATGTCAAACATCCATATATCTTATTAATAGAATGTCATCACATGTTTTATCCAATAACTCACCATTTCAGAGTTTATTCGGTATTGATCCTGTTCTTTCATCTTAAAATATTTGGTTGTACCATCACCTGTTTTATCCAATAACTCACCATTTCAGAGTTTATTTGGTATTGATCATGTTCTCTCATCTTAAAATATTTGGTTGTACCTGTTACCCTATCTTTAAGCCATATAATACCACAAAGTTACATGCTAAAACCATTAAATGTGTTTTTTTGGGATATGCCTCAAAATACAAAGGGTTTATTTGTTATGATGTACCTCACAAGAAAGTGTATATTTCTAGGCATGTGGTTTTCTTTGAACAAGAATTTCCATATACAGATTTATTAACTTTTCCAAAATCAAAAATCTCATCTCCACTTACACATCTTGAACCTGTATCATGTCATGTTCCTTTTGTGACTCCCAATAATATAATAGTGCCATCTTCATTATCAAGTCCAAATTCAGCAGGTCATGTGCTTGCAGAGATTTCATCACCTTCCCCAGCCTCATCTCATTCCCCTAGTTCCCCTACAACATCTACTAATGTTCAGTTCCATTCTTAACCCTAACCTACACCTTCTCCAGCCACTTCCACCAATGTTTCCTCTCGGTCCATTACTGATGCAGTACATGTATTTTCTCAGCCTTCTGTGGTGCTTGATCATTATCCTAAGGTTCTTCCAGTGGTGTTAGATATTCCACCACTCAATCTCCATCCTATGCAAACCAGGAGTAAGAATGGCATTATTAAGAAGAAAACTCTTTTGTCTGCATTATCTGCATCTTCTTTAATTAATTTATCAGTCATGGAACCAGCTACATATAAGTCTACTCTTAAGTGTCCCCTTTGGTTCAATGCTATAAAGGAAGAAATTGCAGCATTACATACACAAGATACTTGGAGTTTGGTGGATCTACCTGTAAACAAGAACTTGGTGGTTTGTAAATGGGTGTTCAAGATAAAAAGACATGCTGATGGTTCTGTTGCAAGGCATAAAGCCAGATTGGTGGCCAAGGGCTTTAGTCAAGAACCTGGAGTTGATTATACTGAGACATTTAGTCTGGTAGTTAAGCCTACAACAGTAAGAATGCTTTTGGCATTAGCTGCTTATTTTGATTGGCCTTTAAGGCAACTGGATGTGAAAAATGCATTTTTACATGACATTTTGCAGGAAGAAATTTATATGGCTCAGCCACCTGGCATTGAGGATCCATTACATCCTCATTTGGTCTGTAGGCTTCACAAATCACTTATGGTTTGAAACAAGCCCCAAAGGCTTGGAATGAGAAGTTCACTGCATTTCTTCCAAAATTGGGGTTCCATAATACATATTTAGATTCATCTCTCTTTGTGAAAGTTATTGGTTTTGATATTGTGGTTCTCTTACTTTATGTCGATGACATATTAGTAACTGGCAATGCTTCCACAGTTATCTCACAAGTGATTTCAGCATTGACTATTGAGTTTGATATCAAGGATTTAGGTTCTTTGCATTATTTCTTGGGAATACAAATTACCAAGATTGCCAATGGTTTATTTCTTTCCCAATAGAAGTATGTTCAAGACTTATTAAACAAAACTAAGATGCTTGATTCTAAGGCTTGTGATACTTCCTGTCTTCCTTACAATAGGTTGCTTAAGGATGATGGTGATCCTTACAATAATCCAATGTTATATAGAAGTGTTGTAGATGCTTTACAGTACCTTACTTTTACTATGCCCGATATTCCCATCTCAGTTCATCAAGTGTGTCAGTTTATGTAGACGCCAATGAACGTTCACTTCACTGCTGTCAAGAGAATATTGAGGTATTTGAAGGGTACCATGAACTTTGGCATTAATTACACTCGAGGTGATCTCAGTTTGAAAGCATTTAGTGACGCTGATTGGACCGGTGACTCTAATGACCGAAGGTCAACCACTAGTTTAGTGGTAATTTTGGGTAATAATCCTATTTGTTGGTTTTCCAGGAAACAAAAGACATTTTCTCGATCTTCTACTGAAGCTGAGTATCGGGCATTGTCATCCACTGTTGCTGAGCTAGATTGGATTAAACAACTTCTGGTTTTTCTGCATTTCCATTACTGTCTCCTTTTGTTTTGTTTTGTGATAATCTTTCTACTATAGTGTTGTCATTCAATCCTATTCAGCATCAAAAAACAAAACATATTGAGATCGATGTACACTTTGTCAGGGAGAGAGTTGCCAAGCATCAGCTTTATGTGCAGTTTGTTTCATCTTAGAAGCAGTTTGTAGACATTCTGACAAAAGGATTAAGTTCCACTTTGTTTCGTATACATTGTAACAATCTCATGCTAGGATTCTCTAAGCATGAGATTGAGGGAAGATGTTAGAGATATTAAGTAAATAGGTTAGATGATGACAAATGTCAAAGGATTAAGAGTAGTTGTTAGTTTTGTAGTCTGTTGTGTTTGTTGTATAAATACTCAAGTACAGTTGCTTACACATTAAGAAAATAAGAAGAAATACATTTTGATGCAGTTTTACTTTTCTCTCTTCTTTCTCTGTCAAAGCTCTTGAATTCTTCTCCATCAGGAATGCTATAGAACTTCATCTACAAGGTTAACAAACGCAACAAGAAGTGCTTGTTAGCCATTCCAATATCATTCCTCAAACAGGCCCATATGTACATTCATAAAAAATAGGAAAACTTTGGAGTGAGTAGATCAATACTGAAAAGAGTAATAGGGAGACTACATGTTTATATCATATTGAAGTATCATACTATGTGACAAGTGATTCATACAACCAACATGAGATAAACTTATTAGTTGACACGACACAT
Source organism: Pyrus communis (assembly GCF_963583255.1). NCBI lineage: Eukaryota > Viridiplantae > Streptophyta > Magnoliopsida > Rosales > Rosaceae > Pyrus > Pyrus communis. Next base: position 4,750,197 of record NC_084816.1, on the reverse strand, counting down.
ATACATCACTTGACACATAAGATGGTATACCAAATATACAAACATATAGTCATTCTAGCACTTTCTTACCGAAAAGGGTAATTTCTTGGTGGCCACATGTGAACTATTGAGCTCCTTCTAAGGATGTTGGAGCTCCTTCATAGTGAGGAGAGTGGATGTTGGCCAAAATAGTTGTAAGACCATCTCTAAAAGTGATGTCAATTTTTGAACATAAAATTTAATTTTACAGCATATATGGTCTTCTGCATTTTAGTTTTCTAATGGATGAACAGAAAGACCCTTTATTGTAGAACAAATGGAGTTGTGAATTTCCAAAGTAACTTTATTGTAAATAGTTCAAGTGTGTGAGAAAGTTGCGCGTAAATCTAACTTCTTAATTAAATGATTGTGCACCAAGTATGACGCTTTTTTAGTTAAGTTCTTTTATGTGCCTCGAGCGAACGAAGACTTAAAATTTAGTGTGCCTTTGTATATGCTTGCCCAAAGAGTAAAAGAAATCGAAATAGGAACTAAAATAAGAAACATAATTAATGTAATCATTTCATAATGGAGTCAAAATTATAAACATTTACAAAAATAAAATCTAGGCCGATGAGTTGATCTACATAACTTGAAACGCAAATTGACCGAAAATGTAAAGAAAGCAATAAACTCTAGCCACCTTCAGGCCATGAAATGTGAGATAATGTTAGAGAAGTCCATCATGATCACTGGTGTCAGATTGGACTTAGTACAAAACATTCGCCTTAGAGAGGAAATTAGTTAGAGTGGTTGGAATTGCACATCAACTGAATCATACTATAGGATGGCAAAACTCTAAAGGTTTTAGATGTCAGGCATCGTAGGTAGGTTTGTTTCAAAGGAAGGCTTTGAGATTGTAGCTGAAGAGCTAAGAGAGTTTTGCGTAAGAACAATTGAGTTTGTGATGAAAACTGTTGGGTTTGTTGGAGAATCACTCGAGGTTTTGTTTAATCGCAAAGATTGAATTTGACAAAGATCCTGAGCTTGAAGGCTTTTGGCTCCATTTATAGGTCATGTGCTTGAGTTTTCATAACAATTATCAGGAAATCTCAGATCTGTCCAAAGTAAATCTTGGTTTCCTTACTTGGACAGTTTGATCCACGATTATATATGTTATGTATCGTTCAATACTGTTGAGTGTTGAAGATACCTTGGATGAGGGGAGTTGGAGATGGGAGGGTTAGATGCCATAAAGTGGATGAGACGTGAAGAAAAAAATTGAGAGAACAACACATCGGAAAAACAACACCACAACTTTTTTTATTCAGTAAAAGCTAAAAAGAAATCACACATTACATTCAATAGAGAAGCTGCAGAAGAAGCCATCGGTATCTATATTTACCAAGACAAGAATCTAAAAACAGATCTCAAATACCACAGTAGGCTTTGATAGCATGCTTAGCTTTCTGTCCCTCCTCAGTTAGAAAGAAACGAAGGAAATCAAAGTGATCAAATGGCTTATATCGTAAGGGGTGTTTGTTATCAACTAGCTCTTCAGGTACTTGCACAATATCATTTTTATATGAGAATAATGACACCGAATATCTTATTTTCTTCTGTTCCAGGATGACTTGATGCTCACATGCGCATACCCTGTCGTTACTCCATGCCTACCAAATGAAAGTAGAAAAAAATGTGAGATAAAACAGTTAGTCAAGGTAATGTGCATTTGCGCCTTGTACCCAAATCCTGTAAAATTACAATAGTTTGTAATAGTATAAGCTAGAATAATATATTACGCGAAAGTGGCTCTCACCATGAGTACATCGGATGCAATTACTATAAAAGATGAAGGTGAAGAAGGTGCATAATCAATCCATTGGCCAGCCTTTGTTTTGATCCGCAAACCATTGACCTCATTTTGATGCACGATGGTTGTGAAACACTTGTCTGTGTGAGGAAACAGTCTCACATCATTCTTATTCGTCCGCTGTATAGTCTGTGTTTGATATTCAATGCATCTAAGCTGGTAAGTGGCGGATGCCTTGTGAGAGTCATAAAGCCTCCCCACCCCATAAATATCAAACACCATTCTTGTCAACATTTGATCCAATTCTACCATCCTCTTTGAGTAGGATTGAACAGTATAACTAGTTACAAGAACAAAGAGTTCCGCACTGTTAGGCACGATATCAATGTTGAAATTAATTTCTTTACCAATTTCAAATAACACATGCTTATGTCGGCAGACTATATATCGATATCATTTATCAAAGTCAAATCTTGTCTAAATGTGTGGTCTATATTCAATATCCCAACATATGTACTTATTTTAAGATCCAATTAAGTAGTTTTTGAAAGCAAAAAAATAGTTAGAAGTGCTTCTTGACAAAATAGTTGGAAGTGATTTTTAAAGAAACGTCGAGCATAAAAGCATAAAAATTTTTTTTTTACCAAACATAGTAAAAAAACGCTTTTAATCATATAAAATAAAAATAAAAATAAAAATAAAATAACACTCCCTTCCGCGAAAACTTCTCCAAACAATCCCTTCTACATGCAGTAAAAGAAAAAGAAAATTTAGGAGTGAGAAACAAAATACCGAAAACGTTCATTTCCTGCAGGCCACATGATACTATAGTGAACTTTTGAGCTCCTTCTACAGTTTCTGGACTCTCAATGCCCGTGGAAAAATCGTGAGGAAAGATCGGACTTGGGGGAAAATAGCTGTGGAGAGGCTTATCACTGGTCTCCTGCGTTTTAGTTTCGAATGGAAGATCACAAAGATTCTTCATTGCAGAGAAAATGGAGTTGCGAGTTTCCAAAGTATCTTTTTTGTAAACGGCTTCAAAGCAGCTGTACTCTTCTAGTGCATGCTGTACTTGTCTGCATGCCAACAGCCATGCATCTGTTCCAGGCTTCAAGTTTTCATTGGATAAGTCTACAACAGGAACCCCAAGAGGCTGACTTTCTGACCCCATATTTCTCTCTTGAACTATCGTGGTTATTAATTAAGCTAGTCTTCAGGAATTGCTTCACCGATAGATCGTAGCAATGAGATCCACATGGGATCATTTTGGACAAATTTATAGCCATAGAATGATAAGTTTAGGTGGGGGTAGACTTTGCATACTGTCCTTGACTATCACTATTATTTGACTAAAATTGTGTTAATTTTCAATTTTTGATCGAAGTTATTAATGTAATATATATATACACACATACACAATATATTTGAGAGTATAATTTATCCTTTAATATTTTTAATCCCCAAATTATGGGTTTTATTTAAATTCTCATTAATAAACAACTATAAATTTCAATTTTTTAATTTTAAAATATAATAACCTACCTAGAAAATTAACGACAAAATTATTGTACCAAAACATGAGTATATTTTTCAAAACCCTATATAAAAAAAAAAAAAAAAAAAAAACAGATATTAGGCTTAATAACATTAAAAAAAGTCTTCAATTAAACTTGACATAGATACATTTTCAAATCAACAAAATAAACCTATATAAGTAAATTAGAAAGAAAAAGAGAAGAAGAAATTGAATGGATTTTGTATAAAAAAAAAATGGGTGCACTTATATACTTTAAAAAAATGGTACATTTTACATATAATAAATTGGTATATTTAAGAATGGGTACACTTAAGATTAAAAAAATTGAAAAATTATATGAATGGGTATATTTTAGATTAAAAAATTAAAAATATTTTATAAAAAATTAATGGGCATATACTTATTCTAATTTTATAAATTTTTTTTTTTTGGAAATGTTTTGAATGAAAATTAAGTAGGAGCTTAATAAGGGTTTGAGTACTAAAAATCAAAATCAATTACTAATTTTTATTTTAAAAACTTCTGTAATGACATGTAAATTCATCACTTTGAAAATCTGAAAACTGATAAGGTCTCAGTCAATGAACATCACCATATATTAATTTTTCCTTAAGTGGATACACATCCTGTGATTCCGATATGAGGTGGCAATAATTGTACTTAAAAGTGGGAGTTTTAAGTTCAGCTCTCAAGAATAGTGTCTTTGATACTTAGGCCTGGTTTGGTACTGAGATAATTCTGAAAAAAATTGGTATAAAAAAAAACTGGGAGTTGTTTTTGTGTTTGGTAAACATTCAGCTTCAGTTTTTTTTCACAGTTTTGGATGAAAAAAAGCCAAAAACAAGAAGCTGCAAAACCCAGCTTTGAAAAACAGGTTTTTTTCACATCTGTTTTACATAAAAGTTTACCAAACACTATAATACTGCTTTTTTTTTTTTTTTTCAAAAGCACTTTTACAAAAAAGTTTACCAAACACTCTGCTGCTTTATTTCACAGCTGCTTATTTTCACAGCACAGCAGAAACAACTTTTTTTCAATGCACAACAATACCAAACCAGCTTTTAATATAGGTGGCTCATTACTGACTTATCTAAAATTAATTCCTCTATTGCTCAATATTTTTGTTAAAAAAGAATGATAATTTCCTCCCGCCTTGTGACGTGTAGTCATTGCACCGTGCAAACGGTCAAACTAGTAGCTCATTTCTAATGACATCAACATTGTTTTAACTTAACTATCTATTATTATATGTTAGAATTTATCATAAAAAGTATCGTTGTTATTAGGAGTGCCAAATTAAAAGGGCTAGGTAGTTCCTGGGAATACAGTATGAAGGAAATATTTGGCTTGAATGCTTTCTTGTATATTGAACGATGGCTGCGCAGCACATATATATCCAAATACAATAGAAAAGTGATCTAGAATTCATGGAATGGCCTTTCCGAGTTAAGTCAAATACAATATTTTACATTAATTACAATATCTTCTTAATAGAACCATAAGCTTAATATTATATTCTATTTTCTTAACTTTCGGTGTGAGATTTATATTCTGCACAAATACCATAATCAGAATTTTTTATTCTATTTATCATCATCTAAAGATTAAATGTAAAAAGTTTATCCAATTTGAAAGATGTTTAGCAATCCATATGTTCGAACAAAGTGACAGATATATTAACAAGTAGAATACGAATGATGAACCATTAATCTTTTTTTTTTCATATAAATAACTAAACAGTTTCTAAATTAAATAATTTTTTTTTTTTCAGAAATGATCTTTAAATAATTAAGACTGTTTCCGATCGTGACGTTTGTATAGTCGTTTGTCATGCTGTTAGGAGGAGGAATGCTGGCAATGGCTAAAGTCATGACCTCAGCCAAGTCCTATCTAAAAAGAATCATCGACTGAAGCTCGTGGTTCTAGAAATAAAATAGATAGAATCCATACGTGAGCCAAGTCCTGTCCGGAAGACATTATTGACCGAGAGCCTTGCTTGAATAAATAAATATGAATGTGGGAGCCTTTAAGGGAAAATTGAAAATTAGTTATAGAGCTCATATCATATCAAATTTTAATAATTTGAATTGTTTATTTTTTAAGTTGAATCTCATAGGTCATTTTTGTAAAATATTAACCAATTTGAAAATATTTGAGATATCTAATTGAGTTAAAAAAAAAAAAAATTAACAAACACTTAAGAAACATTGAAATTTCATCGTGATAATTGAATAGACAAATATTTTGGATTAAATTGAATTTTTATAGCCATTTAGTACTACAGCCTAGTGGTATTCCTCTTCACTTGTAAGTGAGAGGTCTTAGGTTCGATTCTCGCCAAAGATAAATTTGAACCACATTATTGTTAATCCCTTATGAAGTGAGCGCTACAACTAATCCCTTTTTAAAATAAAAAATGGAGATCCCTTTGGGTAAAGGGCATGTATGAATGTTATCCAAACCATATTCGGCAAATGTAGGTAACCACCACGAGGTGGTCTAATGGTCGGAAACAAAATTATAGGCCTATATTATGCATGTTAGGTTTTGAGTTTGATTCATGACGCTGATATATTATATAATAGTGGCCAGAGAGAGACTAAACTAACTCTTGAATCTTCTCAACCTAAAAAAAAAGGGAAGATCCCCTCCGGATCTCTCCCATCAAATCCTACCAATCAATTAATCCAAACCCTTAAAATTAGAGTCAACGGTTAAAATTATTATAACTTTTTAAGGACCCTCCTGTTTGTAGCCGTTTGATCAAATATCAAAGATCTGGATTAATTGATTGGTGGGTTTTGATGAGAGAGATCTAAAAGGAATCTCTTCCTAAAAAAATACACTACCGCAGCAAAACTACTAGATAATTCTATTTTTTTTTTTTTAAATAACAAATTTAGGTCGGTCCCCTTTAATATTTTTATAAACCAATAGCCAGCTCATGAAGGAATGCAGGAACATCTTTTGTTGGTTTGCCATGCTCGTTCTCAACTGAGCGCGGCACACGAAGTTGACCACTCTTTTAAAGTAGTGTTAGTGAATTCATGAATTTAAATTATGGGCAAAAGACTGTTTACTACTCTCATGTTTCGTGGTTTTCAACTTTTGGTACATCAAGTTTTTTTCAAGCCAGAGTCATACCTAAAATGTTAATTTTGGGACAGTTTCATACATCCGTTAGTCTGGCTGTTAAGTCTTCCGTTAACTGATGACGTAGCGCCTATGTGGACAATGATTGGGCAACACGTGTCATTTAGGGGTCCACATGGAAATTAAAATTTTTTTTAAAAAACCAAAATTTAAAAAATTTAATTTTTTTTTTTATTCCCTTTCTAACCCTAGGTATCAGGCCCCAAAATATTTTTCTTTTCTTTTCTGGGCTTCTTCTCACCCCCATGATCCCTTCCCTCCGCCGTCACCACCAGTTCAACCTTCGCAGCTGCCTCATGCCCACTAACTTTCCACCTCCTGCGATCGCCACCCAAAAGAGCATTTCACTGGCTTCTGCCCCTCACGCCTCTGCGAACTCCTTGCCATGTTGGATCCTTCAACAAACACTTCTTCCTCGTCCACTTCTCGAAAGCCCCCTACTTCCTCCACCGTTGCGGGCACTCTTAGGGCCATTTTCAAGCCTCCATTGCCGGTGGCGGGGCATCATTTTCCAATAAAAATTGACCCACCTCATTTTTTCCCGGAGCTCCAACAAACCAAGTTTTTCTCTGCCTCTAAAAACGAGGGCTTCTCTAGCGTGTTTAAGCCACAGAGGAAGTCTTGCAACATTAGGGTTTAGAACACTCTCTGGACACTCTTTCACCAGGACGACGAACGGAATCCTAACAAGAAGGAAGCACCGTCTACTGACGCTGAGGTTGAAACCCATGAAAGATCATATAGATCTTGATTCACAGACGAAAAAGCGAGACCTGAAAGAGATTGCGGGTAGCTTCAGTTCTCAGCAAAAAATTACAGAAATGGAGGCAGAAGCAGGAGTTAGAGAAGCCAATCGGGAGACAATTCAGAGAAACCCAGTTGGAGATCGCCGATTACAGCTTTGACCGGCGCTCATGCGACACGGATCAGAGGTTTTTGGGTCGGATGTCGCTCAACACAGGTCGGATGTCATTTGACGACTCGAGATACTCCTTTGACGAGCCTAGGACCTTGTGGAACGGGTACCTCATCAGAATGTCGTGAGGGTGAGGAACAGCCCAGAAAAGAAAAACAAAATATTTAGGGGCATGATAGCTTGGGTGTGGTGTGCGACCGATGGCGTTGGATGACGCCGTCGGGGGGGGGGGGGGGGGGGGGTGTGGGCTGAGGGAATGGTGGATGTGCAGAGGTTGAGTGGGTGCAAAGGAGGGAAGGGAAGGAGGGTCGGGGGTTTGAGGAAAAAGACAACATTTTTGTTTTTGTAATTTTTTAACTTTTTTAATGTTTAATTTTAAATTTTTTAATTTCCACGTGGTGCCCAGTTATTGTTCATATAGGCGCCATGTCACAGTTAACGGGAGACTTAACAGTTTGACTAACAGATGTATGAGACTGTCCCAAAATTTACACTTTAGGTATGACTCTGGGACGAAAAAAACTTGATGTACTAAATGTTGAAAACCACAAAAATTCATGGTAGTAAACATGGTTTAACCCTTAAATTATATTTTGTAAATCATATAATATAATAATTGATAATTAAATTATTATTTAAATATTAATTAACGTATTTATTTTTATTTATAACACATCACATTAATTGTTTGTAAATATGACCATCAAATCTGAATTAGTTAGCATTACTCTTTCTTTTAATTTCTATTAAACAAATGTTGATTCACGTGTTTATTTATTTTTTTGGACACATCACATAGTTTGCAAATATGGTCTAAAAAATTAGCTTACCTAGCATGACTTTTCTTTTATTTTTTATTATTTTTATAAACGATGCGATATCTACGGAGAGGAGAATTTGAACAGGAGACCTCGAGTACAGAGGCGAAAGCTCTTAACCAATGAAGTTTGCCATTTCTTGTTGTGTGTGCGTGTGTGTGTTTTTTCATTTTTTTTTATTTTTATTTTTTTGTGGTTTTAGATATAACAATATATTATCAAAATTATTACATAGGTTTTTTTTTTAATTTTAGCAAATTTGAATTTGGAACCTGTAACTTAATACATCAGTTTAGATATGGGTAACATGGACGGAGCTACCTTGGGCACAGAAAGGGCATCTGCTTTTTTGTCACACAAAAAAATGTACATGCTTGTGACATTAGCATTAACTCTTCCAATTGCAATTGCAAACGTTGAAAGAGCATTTTCAGCTATAATTTTTTTATAAATTGAATTGGAGATCAATGGATGAATGATAATATGATTATTTTTATATAGAAAGATATGTGATGATATTGGTAATGAAGTTGTCATGCAATACTATCAAAACATGAAAACACGTAGGGGATTTTGCAATATATTGTATGCAAAATCTTATTATATATGTATTTTATTTAGTAAGTTCCTTAGTCTTTAATTATGTGAATTTGTTGATTAACAATGTCCCTATCCATACAAATCTGTAGCTTCGTCTCTGATGTGTAGTGCTATTTACACATCCATTTTTACTTTTCTCCTCTCAATTTTCTACCGTCGTATCAAATGAATTGAAAAAAATCAATGAAAAAGTTTAACAAAAGTGAATGAGAGGTGAAAATGGTGTATGAATAACACTATCCTTTCTACACTTGATTTGTCTAACATTCGCATGTTTAGGTACAATTATTTTTCTTTTTATTTGGATTATTGAGTTTGGGGAAAACACAATGACCAAAATAAAGGAATTGGATCCTCTCCGAGGCAAAGCCTCGGGATACTCCTGACCCAATAACATGAGTCGTTGGATTTTGATCCAACAGCTATAATTATTATAACTTTTAGAGGAACCCACTGTTTGTAGCTGTTGGATCAAAATCTAACGGCCCGTGTTAGTAGATCAAGAGGATCCTAAGGCTTTGCCTCGGAGAGGATTTAATTCCCAAAATGAATACATGCATTTTTTAGTGTGCTAGGAATACGAGTAGTATATCATGTGTTATTGTACAAATAGTGAAATTTTTTATTTTTTAAATATTTTACTACTTTTATAGTGATACATTGTCACATCTCGGCCCGGGCGGGACCACTTCCCGGGCCCGACTCCACAACCGTAGCACGATATTGTCCGCTTTGAGCCCCGACCACGCCCTCACGGTTTTGTTTTTGGGAACTCACGAGCAACTTCCCAGTGGGTCACCCATCATGGGATTGCTCAAGCCCCCTTCTCGCTTAACTTCGGAGTTCCGAAGGAACCCGAAGCCAGTGAGCTCCCAAAATGCCTCGTGCTAGGTAGGGATGAGAATATACATATAAGGATCACTTCCCTGGGCGATGTAGGATGTCACAATCCACCCCCCTTAGGGGCCCGACGTCCTCGTCGGCACATACGTGGCCAGGGTTAGGCTCTGATACCAAATTGTCACATCCCGGCCCGGGCGGGACCACTTCCCGGGCCCGACTCCACAACCCTAGTACGATATTGTCCGCTTTGGGCCCCGACCACGCCCTCACGGTTTTGTTTTTGGGAACTCACGAGCAACTTCCCAGTGGGTCACCCATCATGGGATTGCTCAAGTCCCCTTCTCGCTTAACTTCGGAGTTCCGACGGAACCCGAAGCCAGTGAGCTCCCAAAAGGCCTCGTGCTAGGTAGGGATGAGAATATACATATAAGGATTACTTCCCTGGGCGATGTGGGATGTCACATACATGATATATCATTTTATGTTTCAAATACTAAAAAATAAAAATAAATAAATAAATAAATAAATAAAAAAGAAAAGAAGTCGTGTTTGGAGGCGGAGGAGCTGTTTTTGGTTGGGGAAAAACAAAATATTATTTTACATTATTTAATATTTTGTGAAAAACAATTTATTTATTTATACACGCATGCTATACGGGAAAGCGATGTTTGACCAGAAAAAATAATGAAAGCAATGGTATATACACCACGACCAATCTTGACTAAAAATATAAAATAATTTATTATTTTCAACAAAAAAAAAAAAAATACAACCAAAAGCCGCTGTCCGGTCCCTGTCCCCAAATACAAACAAAAGAAGTTTTGATAAAAAATACGAACATGATGTGATATAGGTTCCAATACATATTGTGATTACGTAGAACTTAAATAGAGATAGATTAAGAATAATTTGGAATCTAGATCCTATTAAACTTTGTATTACTTAGCATGTTTATCGTCTCCTTATTACTAAAAGGCACAAGAACTTGAAAATAATGAAAAATGCCCCATTTAATTGGAGTTGTCTTTCATCTTTTCTTCCGTACCCAATATTGAAAGGGGTGTGATATCCACGCATCAATTAGAATCCCTTGCACTTTTCTAATACTTTTTAAATTAAACATTGGTTCTATTTTGAAATTTGATTAGGATGCCTAAATAATAACAACGTCAACATTTTTATATTTATTTAGATTACATGTAATTATTGTGGTTTTTTTTAAAATTTAAAATGTTAATTATTATCCTTTAAGGTTGATATATTTATTCATGTGGCCTTTTTTTAGGAAGCCACTTTTTTCTCCCACGTTTGAGCCATATGGTTTCTTCTCCCAACATTAGAATTCTATGATCCTCATTTTTGAATTTTGAATGGACTTATCCATTTCAATTAGTGGTTGTTTTCACTATTTTATATTGATATCATGTGAGATAATTAGACGTATTCTCTATGTTCGGAGGCTTGAGACTGGTACGTTCACATAATATATTTAAACGTACCGAATACGTACCAAGAAGATATAAAGTAACCTACCAAATATGTTTTTTTTTATAAAATAAATATAAACGTACCAAAATAATATATAAATGTACCAAATACATACAAAAAAAGAAATATGAACGTACCAAATACGTACCAAGATGATATATAAAGTAACGTACCAAATATGTACAAAGGAGAAATATATGTTTAATCAAGAGGAAATATATGTACCAAATATGTTTTTTTTTTTTAAAATAAATATAAACGTACCAAATACATACAAAAAAGAAAACAAACATACCAAATATGTACCAAAAAGATATATTAAGTAACGTATCAAATATGTACCAAGAAGAAATCTACGTTTCATGTGTAATTCGAAAGACTTTTTATTAAAATTGAATACTACAATATTTATCTACAAGATTTTAGGAGTTTTGAGATATTATCTAAGAAAATTAAAGGTATATTAAATATAATGGCAAGTCGCAATCATGGGTATTTTGAAAGACTTTTTATTGGAATTAAATTCTACAATATTTATCTACAAGATTTTACAAGTTTTGATGTATTATCTAGGAATTAAAAAGGTATATTTATATAATGGTAAGTTGGGTAATTTAAATTATAAAAAAATGCTACTTCTAATCCATGTGGCACCTAAATTGTAAGAAAATGTTTAATCAAAACTTTAAAAGGCATAAATGTTTAATCTCAAAATTTTAAAACCTAGGCATCTGTATCAAAACCCCCCTTTTTATCTCTCACACACTCTTTATTGATTTCAATCCTTTTATCTTTTTTCAATTTATTCGATATGATGGCCGAAAGTTAAGAATGTGTGATAGGCAAAAAAGGGTGTGTGGATAACACATCCCTATTTGAATCTAGGTTTTGTAAACCCCACTTCTCTCTCATTGGCCCGCAACCTGGCTGATTAAAAAATAATTTATGTTTAGACCTGAAGCCCTACACTTTTTAGAACCGTTTCCTTGAATTTTCACACAAAGGGTCCTAGAGCTACTCGCTGTTATTATATTTGTTTTCAATTGCTTTCTATATTTTGTCTTGTATATATTGTGTTTGTTTGCAGGTATCATGAACATGAAGTTCATATTCTGAACTCGAAGTTTTCGGAAATGTGTCATAGAACTTGAAGTTTCTTAGCTCGCACCACTCATGTTGAAACTCGAAGTTCTTCATGATTAATCTGTTTAAAACCAAACCATGTCTTATAACCTAAATGTTCTAACTTTGATGCTTATGGAAATTTTATTTCCTAAAGTACCAATCACATTCTTGTTTCCTCCGTTTAGCAAATTGTCAAATCGTAACAAGTTTGATAAAATTTCTTTGTCAATCTTTTTGAAGATTTTCCCTCTGCAACTACAATAATGGTGACGTTAACTGCAAATTTTGCAATCTTTAATTACGTCCTTAGTTTTATCTGTTTCAAAGTATGTCACTCCGAAACTTGATGATTCGAACTACCTGCCATGGCACTTTCAGATGCAACTGTTGCTTGAAGGCCACGTAATTGTTGGCTTTGTAGATGGCTCTACCCCATGTCCAGCACAATACATTGATACTGCTTCTGATGATTCTGAAGTTAATTCTTCATCTACTTGTAATGTGTCTGATGATTTCACAATTTGGAAGATGCATGACAAAGCCTTGATGCAGCTTATTACTGCAACTTTTTCCTCTAGTGCATTGTCGTGTGCTATTGGTAGCACCAGCTCTAAAGATCTATGTACTTGGCTTAAGGAACAATTTTTCACAGTTACACGTACAAAGCATCTTTCAAATGAAGTTTGAGCTGCAAACTATCATGAAGGGTAATGATTCTATCACTGTCTATTTGCAAAGAATAAAAGAAGCCGGGGATTATTTGTCTGCTGTTGAGGTATACTTTGTGGATGATGATATTGTGATTCTTGCTTTAAATGGGTTGCCTAGCGAATACAATACAATAAGATATGTTATTAAAGGTCGAGAAATTGTAATTTCTTTGAAATATCTTAGGTCCCAGTCAGGGTCGGATCTATTCAGGGACCTGGATGGTCCCGGGATCATCCGGAAGTTTGGAGAATGGCTGTGAAGACCTCCTAGGACCACCCGACGTTTTGGGCATGTGGTGAAGAAGAGTATACAGAAGCTGCAGGCTGTGCAGAGTGTGATGAACTTGCACCGTTGCAGCAAAGAATGATGGATTTGAGCCGCTGCAGCAATGATTGATGGACTTTGAGTCGTTAATGAAGCCACCCAAAAATTGCAGACAGATAACGAAGAAAAAAAAGTTTGTTTTCCTACAATATAACTTGGGTTATACACGTGACATCTTTAAAAAAGCACATGACCCTCTTTTTTAATAATCCCAATCAAATTTTCTTTATAGACTCCTAGTGGGTAATTAACAATTCCCAATCCCCCATTCATTTTTGCCTCGTTACACCACCCGATATCCACAAGCCACCACACCTGCTCCACCTCTCGCCACCCCACCAACACCCAACTCTTTAATTTCTATTTCTTTTATAATGTCCTAATTTATATAAGTTTTCTGATTTACTCCAAATTATTAATATAGGATGCTATTAAATTTGATGTGTATTGGATGAAACTTTTAGATTCATAATAGATTGTAGTTATTGTTATGATTATTAGAATGTTATTTATGATTTTTTTATAGTATTTTGATCATGTGTTAGTTTATAGTACTTTTATCATGAATTTTTTAGCTTCATTAGTTGATCATGCGTATAAATTAAAAGTGTGGAGCGATATATCACTCGAAAATTATGATATGTTAGTTTGGACAATGCCATAGTTCAACTTCAATTTTGGATGGTCCAAATCCTATTCCGGAAAGTTCAACTTCAAATATTAGGACCACCCGATGTTAAATCTTGGACCTGCCATTGGTCCCAGTTACTTGCTGAAGAAGCAATGGTTGGTAATACTTATGGCAATTCTGTGTTCGCTACTCTTGTTGCTAATTCGTCTTTGGTTTAACTCCAAAAGTTGGGGGTTCTTATAATTCTAAAAATGAACAGTCCAATTCTAACACTGGTGGTTTTTGTAAAATATGGAAGAGAATGCCTTGTTTTTCTTATTACTTTCTCTACAAGATTACAAGTATATATATACATGATACAAGTGTATAGGTAGGACAAGGTAGGTCGGCTATAGGACGGCTAGACGGCTGTAGGACGGCTAGACGGCTGTAGGACGGCTTGACGCTTGACGGCTGTAGGACGGCTTGTCTGTCGGCTTGTCCGTCCAATAGAAGGAATAATAATATTTTCTTAATACTCCCCCTCAAGTTGGAGAGTGAATATCGTGAACTCCTAACTTGTCGCGTAGAGTCACAAACTGATCCTTTCCTAAAGCTTTTGTAAACACATCTGCTAGCTGAAACCGAGTAGGAATATGTGAAGGACTAATCATTCCAGCTTGCAGTTTTTCTCGTACAATATGGCAGTCAATTTCAATGTGTTTTGTACGTTCATGGAAAACCGGATTAGCGGCAATGTACAAGGCCACTTGATTATCACAGTACAATGGTGTTGGAGCTACCTGTGGTACCTTTAGATCTTGTAAAATATATCGTAACCAAGTTAGCTCCAAGCATGTATTGGCCATAGCTCGATATTCGGCTTCTGCTGATGATCTAGAGACATTGGTTTGTTTCTTGGATCTCCATGAGATAAGAGAATTTCCAAGAAAAATGCAGTATCCGGTAACTGATCTTCTTGTGGCACGACAACCTCCCCAATCTGAATCACAGAATGCTTTCAAGGCAAGATTGTTAGAGGCGGGAAACAGCAAACCTTGACCAGGTGTACCTTTGATGTATCTAAGGATCCGTAAGGCAGCATCCCAATGTGTTTTTCGAGGTTGATTCATGAATTGACTAAGTGTTCGGACGGAGTAAACTATATCCGGCCTTGTGACAGTGAGATAAATTAACCTGCCAATCAATCTTCTGTACTTAGTTGGGTCATTGAGCAACTCTCCATCTGTGGGGGTGAGCTTGAGATTTTGTTCCATCGGAAACTTGTCTGGCCGTGCACCTGTGAGTCCTGAGTCTTGCAAAATATCTAGTGCGTATTTTCTTTGAGACATGAAAATACCTTTCTTTGAACGTGAAAACTCAATGCCTAAGAAATACTTCAAATTTCCAAGGTCTTTGATGCGGAAGCGTTTGAGAAGAAACATTTTAAGGTGATTCATTTCTTCAAGATCATTGCCTGTGAGAAGTATGTCATCAACATATATAAGGACTACAGTAAATGAAGTACCTTGTGCCTTAGTGAAGAGAGAGTAATCAGCTTTCGATTGACTGTAACCAGCTCTCCGAATGGTTTCTGAAAAGGTAGAAAACCAGTTTCTTGAAGCCTGTTTGAGTCCATAGAGAGATTTGTTGAGTCGACACACAAGGTTCTCCCCCTGTCGGCGAAGGCCAGGAGGAGGCTCCATGTAAACCACTTCCTGCAGGTCACCATGAAGGAAGGCATTTTGGACATCTAATTGGTGGATATACCAATGACGGGCTGATGCAATAGTAAGAAGACACCGTAGGGTGGTGAGTTTGGCAGTCGGAGAAAAGGTTTTGTGATAGTCAACACCCTCAACCTGAGTATAACCCTTGGCGACAAGGCGAGCTTTGTATCGCTCAATGGTGCCGTCGGACTTGTATTTGATTTTGTAGACCCATTTGCAGCCGATGGGTTTATGACCAAGAGGCAGTGGAACCACACTCCATGTGTTATTTTGTTGCAAAGCTTCTAATTCGACATGCATGGCCTGTGTCCAATGAGGATTTTGGATAGCTTGAGCATAGGAAGTGGGCTCGGTAGGACCTGTGATGTTAGCTAGAAAAGCAGAATGGGAAGGAGAGAAACGAGAATAGGAGAGGAAATTAGAGAGAGGATAGCGAGTACCTGAAGGACAAGGCGTCAGGGTAGATGGACTGACGTGGTTGGACATGTGGTAGTCTTTATGCCATGCCGGAGGGTGCGTAGGACGGGTAGAGTGTCGGGAAGGTGCTACGGTGGGCTGAGGAGAAAAAGTGGGGCTGTGGTCATGAAGGCGTGGGCTGGCAGGAGAGGGTGGGATGGCAAGTGGTAACGGGCTAGCGAAAGTGGGTGAGGGAGGAGGCACATGGCCTGAGTCAGGTGTGGTCGGGGCAGTTAGTGGGCGGGAGTTGATTGGGTCATCAGGTGGGGCAAAAGGCAGCAGGTCTGATGGGTGGGGAGGGTGTGTGGGGCCTGGTGGTTCAGGAGAATGTGCGGAATGTGAAGCATAGGGAAATGTGGTTTCGTGAAAGTGTATATCACGGCTGACAAAAAATGTATGAGTATCCAAATCAAAAAGTTTATAACCCTTTTGACCATGAGGGTAGCCAACAAAAATGCAACGTTTGGCACGAGTGTCAAATTTATGTGTGTGATGAACAACAGTAGCATAACAGAGGCAACCAAAAACCCGCAAATGAGTGAGTGGTGGCGGTCGGTGGTACAAAAGTTCAAAAGGTGATTTATTAGAGAGTAATGGTGATGGGAGACGGTTAATGAGATAGACAGCTGTCAAAACACATTCACCCCAAAATGAGAGAGATAAGTGGGATTGGAAGCGGAGGGCACGAGCAACAGTGAGAATGTGACGATGTTTGCGTTCGACAACTCCATTTTGTTGTGGAGTGTAAACACATGTGCGTTGATATTCAATGCCATTGGTTTGAAAAAATGATTTCATGGATAAAAATTCTAGCCCATTATCAACTCGGATTGCCTTAATGTTGGCATGAAATTGTGTGTGGACAAAGGATATGAAGGTTTGCAAAAGTTGTTGTGTTTGAGATTTAAATTGCATAAGAAATATCCATGTGCATCTAGTAAAATCATCTACAATGGTAAGAAAGAATCTAGCCCCTGAATGTGTGGGAATTTTGTGTGGGCCCCAAATATCACAATGTAATAAATCGAAAGCAGCATGAGTTGAAATTGAGCTTAAAGAAAAAGGAAGTCTGGTTTGTTTGGCCATAGGACAAATGCCACAATTATTATCAAAAGATAAATTACTTGAAGACAATAATGGAGATACTAATTTAAGACGAGAAGGAGAAGGATGGCCAAGACGCATGTGCCATAAGTTGGAACGTTGTGAGACTTGGCAAGAAACTGGTGTCCTCTGTACTGGGGACATGTAATAAAGACCACCACGTTGTTTACCCGAGCCAATCATCTTCCTTGTAGCCAAGTCCTGCAAGACACAAAAGGTGGGAAATAGTATAACACAACAATTTAGAGAATCAGTGACTTTGGTGGCAGACATGAGGTTTAAACGGAATGAGGGGACACATAAAACATTATCTAAAGTGATGTCAGAATTAAATTGTATTGTGCCAGTGGAAGTGATTGGGGCGGTAGAACCTGTAGGTAAATTGACTATGGGTGTAGGCGATGAATTTGTTTTAGTGAAAAGTGTGGAATCAGAAATGATGTGATCTGTAGCTCCACTATCCAAAATCCAAGGCTTTGAAAATATAGAATTTATTGAAGGGATAGAAACAGGAGGCAGACCTGCAGCATTTGCATAAGCATCATTGTTATTACCGGAAGCATGGTTGGAATTGATCAAGGACACAGCATGGGCAAGTTGTTGTAGTTGTTCATGAGAAAAGGCCTGCAATGGATTGGATGATGATGAGGACACGGCATCGGTTTGCTGTCTCTCAGCAGCATGGGCATAGGAGTCACGTGCCCTGCTGTCCTTTGTGATGCCTTGATTTCCACGCGGTTGCTGTCCCTTGTGGTGCTGTCGGCCATTAGAATTGTTGGTGCCGTTTTTAAATCGACATCTATCCTCAGTATGCCCATTTTTGTCACAATAATTGCAGTGGTATTTTAATGTTCTGCAATTTTCAATCGAATGTCCATCTCTGTTGCAATGAGTACAGTGTGGCTTATTGAGGGAGTCATTCTGTCGACTTTGAACTGCAGCGGCTATGGAAAAATTATCGGTTGTTCCCGTCGACGTCATATGGCGTTGTGTCTCTTCTTGAGCAACGAGTGAGTACGCTTGACGGACATTTGGTAGCGGTGTCATCATGAGGATATTGCTGCGAACTCCACTGTATGTATCGTTGAGTCCCATGAGAAATTGCATCATTCGGTCTTCTTCTGTTTGTTCATTGTGTTGCTTCATTTGGTTGCATGTGGGAGGAGTGCGATAGGTGTCCAGTTCATCCCATAGGCCCTTGAGTTGTGTGTAATAGGTTGAAACTGTCATGGTGCCTTGTGAAAGAGAGGCAATAGATTTTTGAAGTTGATAGATTGTAGGCGCATTCTTTTGTGAGAATAATTCTTTGAAATTTTCCCACACTTGATGAGCACTTTTGGCGTGAACAACACCTTTGGATAGGTTGCTTTCCACGGACTGTGCAAACCATGATAAAATCATGCTATTGCATTGTTTCCAGAGTGCATATTCTTTTGGCGCTGTTACATCTGATGGAGGCGCAATGGAGCCATCAATAAAGCCGACCTTGTTCTTTGCTGTGAGTGCATGAATCATGGATTTACTCCAAGATGGATAGTTGGAGCCATTCAATTTTTCAGGAACTAGCATATGGCCAGGGTGATCTGAGTAATGGACATAGTAAGGACTTGATGTATCCATACCGAGGTTGATGTTGTTGCCGCTTGAAAATTTTGTTGGTGTTTGATTTTCTGCTATGGTGTTTGAAGGCTAGGAATACAGGTACCAAGATTTTCGCTCTGATACCATGTAAAATATGGAAGAGAATGCCTTGTTTTTCTTATTACTTTCTCTACAAGATTACAAGTATATATATACATGATACAAGTGTATAGGTAGGACAAGGTAGGTCGGCTATAGGACGGCTAGACGGCTGTAGGACGGCTAGACGGCTGTAGGACGGCTTGACGTTTGACGGCTGTAGGACGGCTTGTCTGTCGGCTTGTCCGTCCAATAGAAGGAATAATAATATTTTCTTAATAGTTTTGATGGGTAAAAGTCATTCAACAACAAGAATAAAGGTGGATATAAGTCTTTCAATAATGGTAATTACAAATTCTCTGGTGGTGCAAACAATGGTGGTTATATGTACAATGTTCGGTTCCTCCACCCAACAATTACAATTTTCAAGTTCAGAACTGTCAATCTGTGGGAAAAAAATAATCACATGGCAGACATTTGTAGGTTCAGAAATGTTCAAGGATGTCAAATCTGTGGGAAAAACAATCATTTTGCAGAAACTTGTAGATTCAGATATCTTGTACCTCAAGGATGTATTATCTGTGGAAATACTCATCACACTCTTGCAGTCTGTTTTCAAATGAACAATTCGCCTATGACTGATACGCAAGTTAATCAGTACTTGCCCAGTGCTCCTCCTAATGTCCGCAGATATGTCTCAACAAGTGTGGCTTGTTCATTCATGAGCTACCAATCATATGACATCTGATCTTAGCAGTTTGTCTCTTGCCATTCCTTATCCATTTAATGAGACAATCCAACAAGCCAATGGAGAAAGTTTACCAATTTCCCACATGACATCTGATCTCAGGGTGGTAGAATTGCACATCTAGGCAAAGCTATAAATGTTTTAGATCTTAGGGAACGTAGGCAGGTTTGCTTCAACTTTGAGATTGTAATTTAAGATCTAAGAGAGGTTTACTGAAAAGCAATTGGGTTTGTGCTGAAATGCAGTTGAATGATTGAAGAATCATTCGTGGTTGTGTTTAATCCTTAGAGATTGAATTTGACAAAGGTTCTGGCCTTGAAGGCCTTTGGCTTTATTTATTGGCAGGGGAGAAGAAGCAACCTTGTTTGTATTGCTAAGTTGGAGTAGGGGGTAATTCGACCATTTTGCGCTAATATTGACTATAATTCCTAGTAGGTGGCATGCAATTGCATCTTGTGATAGTTCGAAAGAACGTAGTAGTGACCTCAGCGTGGTGGATGATACTTGTGTATGCATTTAAAGGGGTGAGATATTTCAGGCTTTGGTCATCTGCGTGCCAGACACACTTTAGAGGGATTTCTATCTGAGGCCTCGAACAAGTGAAGTGAAGTAAGATGATCTACTGAGCCTTGATTTGGACTTTAAAGTTGGTGGGCCGGAATCATACGACTTTTGAGTAAATAAAAATGAATAAGCCTCCCTACATGCCATGTTTTTATTTAAACTTTTTAGCTAAAATGATCCTTAAAACTGACATAACCTTCACTTTGGTTCTTGAGATTTGAAATCAATAGAAGTGATCCATGAGTTTATCCACCATCAATTATTTTGGTTCTTCTATGAAAAATCTCACAAAGTAAAGATAAATTACAAAATGCCCTCAATTTTCGTTAAGTCATTAAGCAATTATAGTGACTGGGGAGCAATTCTAATTGGTCAATAAAAATATATTCCAATGTGATTTTCTTTTTTATATTTCCTTTTTTTAGCCAATCTATCATGATAAGTAAAAAGGGACTTAAAATTAAAAGAGGGAGAGAAAAGATTTCACTTTTGGTCAATTGTTTATTAAATTGAGAGTATTATTGTCATCTTCATTTAACAAAAATTTTTACGGAAATATCAAAATAATTGATGGTGAACAAACTCAGAAGCCACTTATATCGATTTTAAATCTTAGAAATCAAAGTAAAGAGTTATATCAATTTTATAAACCATTTTAACTAAAAAGTCTATTATTTATGGCCCAAACAGTAATTTGCAGAAACAAGAGCATAGAGATTGCAATAACTATTGATTTGCACGTGCACCATGTCGAAAAAGCAATGAAGCTATTCAAAATCGACCTCCTATTTTGAACATATGCAGGATAAGAATTTTTATTTTAATTTTTAGCCTTTCCTATTTTGAAAAATTTGTTCTGCAATTTTTATTTAGTATAGTTAATTACTAGCTTTGATCCCGCAGTTCAATTCCTCAGGGTTTAGGATGCCTTTTGCTAGCCAGTGTGGTTGTTGGTGTTAGGGTGCAATTTGGTCGTCTTTTTAGGAAGATTCAGTTTTCAGAACAATTACCAGAAATCTCAGATCTGTCCAAATATATCTTTGTTTCTTTAACTGGACTGTTTGATCCACAATTATAAATAAATAATAAATAAATAGATAATTACTTTTCTTACTGTTGAGTGTTGAAGATGCCTTGGATGACGGGCGTTGGAGATGGGAGGGTTAGATGCCGTAAAGTGAATGAGACGTGAGGAAAAAAATTGAGAGAACAACACATCGGAAAAAACAACACTACAGCTTTATTTATTCTGTAACAAAGAAGAAAAGAAATCACGCATTACATTCGATATAGAGAAGCTGCAGAAGAAGCCAGACAAGAATTTAAAAACAATGGCGCATAAGATCTCAAATACCACAGTAGGCTTTGATAGCATGCTTAGCTTTCTGTCCCTCCTCAGTTAGATAGAAACGAAGGAAATCAAAGTGATCAAATGGCTTATATCGTAAGGGGTGTTTGTTATCAACGAGCTCTTCAGGTACTTGCACAATACCATTTTTATATGAGAATAATGACACCGAATATCTTGTTTTCATCTCTTTCAGGATGACTCGATGCTCACATGCGCATACCCTGTCATTACTCCATGCCTTCCAAATAAAGGTAGAAAAAAATTGTGAGCTAAGACAGTTTGCTTGCACCTTGTAAATTACAAAAGTTTAGAACAATATAAGCAAGACTAATATGATATGCGAAAGTGACCCACCATGAGTATATCGGATGCAAATACTATAAAAGATGAAGGTGAAGAAGGTGCATAATCAATCCATTGGCCTGCCTTTGTTTTGATCTGCAAACCATTGACCTCACTTTGATGTTGTATGGTTGTGAAACACTTGTCTGTGTGAGGAAACAGTCTCACATTACTCTCATTCGTCTGGTTCTGTATTTCATATCCAATGCATCTAAGCTGGTAAGTGGTTGATGCCTGCTGAGAGTCATAAAGCCTCCCCACCCCATAAATATCAAACACCATTCTTGTCACCATTTGATCCAATTCTACCATCATCTCTGAGAAGGAACGAACACTTTCACTAGTTCAAAGAACAAAGAGTTGCGCAATGTTAATGCACTATATCAAGGTTGAAATTTATTTACTATTTTCAAACAACATATGTTTATGTTGTCAGACTATGAATCCTTATTATTTATCAAAGTGAAATCTTGTCTAAATGTATAGTCTATAACCAATACGGCAACATAAGTACTTACTTGAAGATCCAAGTATTTTTTGAAAAAAAAAAGAAAGTTCCAAGTGCTTCTAGAAAACTAGGTGGAAGTGCTTCCTAAAAATGTAGTTGGAAGTGCTTCTTAAAAAACAGTTGGAAGTGCTTCCTATAAAAAAAAGGGTTAAAAGTGCTTTATGAGAAAATAGTTTGAATTGGTTCTTAAAGAAACACCGGCATGTACTTCTCCAGCATATAAGCACAATATTTTCGACCAAACATAGTAAAATGCTTTTAATCCCAAGAAAACACTTTTAAGCCTTCCACAAAAAAATACCCTAACAATCCCTTCTACATACAATAAGCGTAAAACAAAATTTAGGAGTAAGAAACAAAATACCGAAACCGTTCATTTCCTTCAGGCCACATGATACTAGTGAACTTTTGTACTCCTCCTACAGTTGCTGGATTTTCAATGCCCGAGGAAAAATCGTAAGGAAAGAGCGGATTTTGGCCAAAATAGTTGTGGAGAGGCTTATCACTGGTCTTCTGCATTTTAGTTTCTAATGGAAGATCACAAAGATCTTTTATCGCAGAAAAAATGGAGTTATGAGTTTCCAAAGTAACTTTATTGTAAACAACCTCAAAGCAGCAGAACTCTTCTAGTGCATGCTGGACTTGTTTGCATGCCAAGAGCCATGCATCTGTTCCAGGCTTCATGTTTTCATTGGATAAGTCTACGACAGGAACCACAAGAGACTGACTTTCCGACCTCATATTTCTCTCTAGAACTCTCCTAATTATTAGTGAAGCTAGTCTTCAGGAATTGCTTCACTGTAAATCTAGCAATGGGATGAACATGGTATCATTTTAGACAAATTTATAGCCATAGAATGATAAGTTTAGGTGGGAGCAAGTGCTTCCAATTATTATTATTAATAATTGAAGGCCACATGTAGCCATAGAATGATAAGTTTAGGTGGGAGCACGAGTTGTGCTTCCAATTATTAATAATTGAAGGTCAAATGTAGCACTAACGTCATGAATTTAAAAGTACGAAGTTTTAAGTTCTGATCTTAATATCTCATGAATAACGTGGTTAATAGTTAATTATAATGTTATTGGTCATTGTCATAATTAATTTCTTAGTGTTTAAAAAATAAGAAATGACGCTTAAACCTTCCTAGGAGCTCGCCTAGACTCGCTTAGGAGCCCATCTAGACCCGCTTAGGCCGACCCAAGACGGCCGTAGCCCGGAACTCAATAAAATAATTTTAAAATCGATTCAACCCATTTGCCATGGCTGGGTTGGACGGATTTGGCGGCTTGGTCAAAAAAACTGCCTACCCCTATAACAAAGTGGATCAAATCCAATAACAACTAAAAAATTGGACTTGTATCAAGTTTACTCATTTATGTATCCTAATACAATTATGTATTGTTTAAGTGTAAATAGACATTTATTTATATGTTATACAATAAGTTATATAAAAAAATGTCTCAGCCTCCACCTAAGTCCTGCCTAGGCACTTAGACCATCTCCAAAGAAGATGTCAAATAAGTCAAATAGGATTAAAAGACATTCAAGTGTTCTCCAATGGATATGCCAAATATGGTATGGCAGTTGAGTCATTTGACTCCTTATTTTATAGCTGTCTTTTTTGATAGCAAACAAATGAGTAAAATATTTTTTAATTTAATTTTTTCATTCATGGGTCCCATTAACAATCAATAGAATAAAAACTAAAATTAATTTTGATTATTTTTTAATAGTTAATGTAACTCTAAGCCTAATAAAATAATAAAATACATATTTGACATATTCATTGAAAAGGAAGAGTATTTAGCACTTGTTTTAAATTTGTCACATCAGCCATCAAATATAATTTTGACATCTTCTTTGGATATGCTCTTAGGCACTTAGACACTAGGTCTCTTCTCAACTAGTGCCTAGTACTTTTTAGAACCCTATTTAATTATAGGTGGCTCATTACATGACTTATCCAAAATTTATTTTCTTAATCCCCGACGTGGGACTTATATTCAACACAACATTAAAATTAGAATTGGTTATTCTACTTATCATTATCTAAAGATTATCTGTAGAAAATTCATTTAATTTGGAAGTCTTTTAGTCATTCATACGTTCAAACAAATCAAGAAATATATTAACAAGTAACATTCTCATGGTGAACCATCAATTTTTTCAGATAATGCTAGGGAGACTAATTTTTAAATCAAATTTGCAAACCAAATAATATGGTTATTGATGATTTGATTATTACTTAAGTGTTGATTAACGTGCTTATTTCTTATTGATGACAAATCATTTGGTTTGCAAATTTGGTTTAAAATTTTGATATCCCTCGCATTACCCATTTTTTTATATGAATAAATCTTCAAATTAAATATATATTTGTTTTAAATCTCTACTAATTAATAAAACACTCATTGTCAACCAAAACCCTATCAAATTACCAGTTTAACCCTCTAATTAAAACAGAACATGAATAAGAAATATGAGTAATTTCACACAACCAAATTTTGACTTTTTTTTTTCTTTTCAAAGCATCACTTACATGTAATCCTAACATATCTCTAATTAAAAATAAATAAATAAAACAAAATTCACACTCTCACATTCTCTATCACTCTCTGCATCTTTCTTGCCAAAATCCTCTTCAACCACTCTAACCACCCCACTTCCTTCATCCTCTTCTCCCACCCTGCCTGCCTCTAACCCACCTGCAAATTTTGTAGGCTCTTCCTCTCCTCCAACCCTAATCACCCTCCGCCATACCCACCACCCAACAACTTCTCCCACATCCTCTGCGTTTTCCCCCATGACCCCTATTTCGTCGCCCCCTGCCTCTTTGACCCACGAATCCTAGACTGGAGGCCTCCCACCATTAATGGACATCCAATGTTTTGAAGGTATGAGCCTCATTATTTAGTTTTTGCATCTTATGCGAGGTTGGAGGAAAAAAAATTTAAGCATTTAAAATCCCTTGCAATACGTTCGATGTGTCATTGAAATACATATATTAATCATGATTTATCACTCCTCAATTACTTATTTTGTTGCATTCGATTGTTTTTACTTTGTTACTGGGCTTGGTTTCATCCAAGTAGAATTCCACATTATACAACTTTTGGGAGATGTACTGAAGTTAGTGATGATTTTAGTGTTTCATGTAACAATATCTTTACAAATTATTATAAAATTCTTAAGGTATTGCCTAACTCATAAGTTTGGTTTTATTTCACTAATGTTAGTAATTGTTTTCATAAGTTCATGTAACTCATACCACAGTGAAAAGAATTTTTTTCTTCTGAATGACGTATGCATTGCACATTGATTATAACTTATACCACAATAAAAAATAAAAAAAAATTAAGTTGCACACGTATAACGTGTGTGCCGGTTGCTAGTAATTATTAAATAATAATAACAAATGACCGCTTCAAGTGTCACATCCCAGCCTAAACGGGACCACTTCCTGGGCCCGACTCCATCGTAACACGATATTGTCCGCTTTGGGCCCCGATCACGCCCTCACAGTTTTGTTTCTGGGAACTTACACGAGAACTTCCCAATGGGTCACCTATCCTAGAAGTGCTCTCGCGCGCTATTCGCTTAACTTCAGAGTTCCCATGGAACCCGAAGCCAGTGAGCTCCTAAAAGGCCTCGTGCTAGGTAGAGATGGGAATATACATATAAGGATCACACCCTAGGCTTTGATACCAAATTGTCACATCCCGGCCCGGGCATGACCACTTCCCGGACCTGCTCCACCACTGTAGCACGATATTGTCCGCTTTGGGCCTCTACCACGCCCTCACGGTTTTGTTTCTGGGAACTTTGAAGTTAAGCGAGTAGCGCACAAGAGCACTCACAGGATGGGTGACCCATTGGGAAGTTCTCGTGTGAGTTCCCAGAAACAAAACCGTGAGGGCGTGGTCGAGGCCCAAAGCGGACAATATCATGCTGCAGTGGTGGAGCGGGCCCGGGAAGTGGTCCCGTTCGGGCCGAGATGTGACAATTTGACCCGCCCGGGCTCGACTCCACTGTAGCACGATATTGTCCGCTTTGGGCCCCGACCACGCCCTTACGATTTTGTTTTTGGGAATTCACACGAGAACTTCCCAATGGGTCACCCATCCTGGGAGTGCTCTTGCGCGCTACTTGCTTAACTTCGGAGTTCCCATGGAACCCGAAGCCAGTTAGCTCCCAAAAGGCCTTGTGTTAGGTAGGGATGAGAATATACATATAAGGATCACACCCCTGGACGATGTGGGATGTCACATCAAATCCCGTCCAAAATGAATCATTGACTAAAGATCTTGTTTCAATAAATAACTATGAGTTTATGAATTAATAATGTGACATTGCAACTACGCTGTTGCTTTGTAGTTGATAAAGCAACTAGTTCATAAAATGAGATTATTGGAACATATTAGGCAGATGTATAATCAACAAATGGAAAATTTAGGTTGATGCACCAGCCTAATGTGTTTTATAAAGTTGTTTCTAATTCTATCTGTTGTAACTTTGCTGTATGTCTTCTATTATTTAATTTTTGTTTTACTTTTATATGGATGACTAAACGATTTTTAAATTGAATATTGTTTTGTAGAAACAATTTTTGGACTGCAAAGAAGAAAATGATCATTTCAGTTATAATGTTTGTAGCGATAACCAAATTCAATGAAATTTTAGATCAGTGCACCTACATTTAGTGTTTGAAATATCCTGGATATGCTCGATATTTCTACAGAATATATCAAAAAATTCAGGGAATGATACGGAAAGAGGAGGTGAAGTCTAAACTTCATCCCATATCCGCGATATTTCCGGAAATCAGTCAATTTCTTCGATATTTTTGATATTTTAAGGAAATATCTAGGGTTTGCAGGAAACATCCATGAGCCTATGCATTCTTAATTTCTTAATTTCTTAATTTCTTTCTTTATGTTATTAGTTTACTTCAATAAAGCTTGTGATGCTTTCGTGATGAAAATTTCAGTTAAGTTATGCATAATTTATTCTTTCTAGTGAAATTCTTTATTTTATTACTTGTTATTAAAAGGAAGTTTTTCTTCTCACATATCACATAATTATTGTTTACACAATATCTAATTATTAATTCTTAATTCATACGTGTGTTGTGGCTTCATATGACATTCCCTAAAAAATAATTTTAAATTTCCATGTTTTTGAGCAAATTTCCATCATTTCCATCAAAGACAATCGATAGTCAACATATCCATTGATATTTTCACAAATTTACCTATCGATATTTCACCGATATTGATATTTTAAACATTGCCTACCTTACATTATGATCATAATCCAATTGTTTGATATTGTTTCTTGTTTTCTCTGTTGTGTGTGTGTGTGTGTGTGTGTGTATCCAAACCGTCTATTTTTTAGGTTTTCTTTCAAAGATCAAGAGTACAAAAAATCACCTAAATCTGAAACCATATGAACGTTGGACTAAGGGTTTAGGGTTTCTTTGTAGAACCGTATTTATCTATTTTCTTCATTATAAATGAATGTATTAATGGTTTTAAATTTGTCTAACCTTTTACACGGATAATCTATGAATAATGTTCTAAAAAATAGACATTTGGGATCGTTGAAATATATTATGGAATGAGTACCACAAAAACATGTGTAAAATTTTTTTGTGATGTCACAGATCTGTCTATAACCACTGTTATTTTTATTTTAATCAGTGACATTTTGACCTAAAATAGTTTAATTCTCCTTAAACCCTTAATATTTTTATATATCAATGGCCGGCTCATGAAGTAACACCTTGTGTTATTTGACCAAAACAAAAGGAACATTTTTTGTTGGTTTGCCAGACCATTTATCAACCAGGCACGGCAAATGAAGAAAAAGCGAAAATGCAGTTGATTTTTTATTGCCGCCTTGACGCATTTCTCTCTCTCCGGCATCGTCAGAGCGATGGTGAGACCAATTCATAATTTTGATTTCTATCATTGACTCTTTCTTTCTCTTACAGTGCATTTATACATCGATGGAATTTAATAAAAATGAGAGCGTATGGATTAGGAACGGTTTTTTTCGGGAATACAAGCATTATTTAGTGAATATGACTCTTCGAAGTGCCATTTCTTTTGTGTGTGTTTGTTTGACAAATGATAGAATATTTACAATAAATTATAGGAGGAATTTGAACACGAAAACTCAAGTACAAAGACGAAGGTTCTTAACCAACGAAATTTGCCATTTCTTTTGTGTTTCAGATTTAATAAGATATTGTCTATTATTACATTGGTCTTTTAAAATTTTATCAAATCGGAATTCATAACATGTAATAGTACACCAGTTTAGACAGTTGACTTGTTTAAACATTTACATGTTTAAGTACAATTTATTTATTTTTGAACAATGATATTATCTACATTAATGGGGAGGGGGTGGGTTTAGCCTCACAATGTGCTAACAATAATGTAGTTCAATTCATTTTTAGCAAGAATCAAACTTAAACTCTCAATTATAAGTGAAGAGGAATATCACTAGAGTACTAAGTGACAAGTACAACTTATTTGGTTCATTGTGTTTTGGGGCTGCGTGGATGGGGCGGTTTTCGGGTTTTTTTTTTTTTGTTTGAAAAAAAATTTTAATTTTATATTATTTAAAATATTGTAGAAAACAATTTATCTATTTATTTTTACACACGTGGTGTACCAAAATGGAGTAGGTACGTATGAGATGTTAGGAAGACCAATTTTTTTTAAACCAAATTTGCAAACTAAATGATGTGGTTGTTCATCTTTGATATAAAAAAAAATGATGCAGTTTTTTATGATTAGATTATTAATTAAATATCAATTAATTTGATTTTCTTTATTGATGAAACTTAATTAAAATTACAATTTGATTTTAAAAACTTGATTTCTCTATCATTATCCGTTACCGAATAATGAAAGCAATGGTTTCTACATGGACCACGCCCACTTTTGAACTTAAAATATAAAATAATATATTGTTTTCAACAACAAAAAATAGCCCAAAAGCCTTTGACCTCTGCCCCCAAACACAAAAGAGCATCAAAAGCAAAGGAGGAAGTACAGGAATCCCAAATATGACAATAAGTAGTAAAAAGGCTCTGGCGAGCAAAAGCACGACAAAATTTGCCGGCTCCATTTTATGCTTCTAAAATTGGCTGCCGCTCACTTGATATATCAAATAATAGGTACAAGATTTTAGGACGTCGTATCATTCCTAATCACCGCTTCGATCACAAGTTTAGAGTCACCTTCAACCAAAATCTTCAAAACACATTCTCTTTATTTATCTATTTGATTCATTGTGTTAGGTGGTACCGGGCAAGGGCGGCTTTTGGGTTGTCTTTGTTTTTTTTATAATTTTTTTGGTTGAAGAAATATATTATTTAAAATATTGTAAAAAACAATTTATTTATTTATTTTTACACGCATGATATGGTCACGTACCAATAATGAAAGCAATGTTTTGTGCACATATCAGGCCCAATATTGAACTAAAATTTTGACAAAACTTAAGGGCAGAAGCGAAGTGGAACACGAGAACGTGATTTGTAAGACAAATTGGGTCAAATGACTCTTATCGGTCAAAGAAGATGCAAAAACTTAATAAATAAATCTATATACCTATGGAGAGAAATATTTCTTTGGGCCAAAAAGATTAGAAGGTCGATGGATTGTCTCTCATCAACCAAGTACATGGCAAGCTCCACCCCATCCACAACTCGAGTCTTCAGCAAATCCATCCAACCACACCACATTACATTTGAACTAACCCAAAATACAAAGTCATTTTATTGTATTATTGTTAATTTGCAGATGTCCTGCCCTTAAGACTTTATTATATATCATACAATCATGAAAACAGATTGGAAGAAATTGGTATTATTTGGAGACGGAAATTGGGCGCTGCACGGTGGCCTGCGAGGTTTGACACCGATGTCACTGTCCTATATTCTCAGTACACACCACTAAGAACGATGTTCTTTAGCCAATACTCTAGTAGTGGGAGCGTCTACTTTTATTCTCTTTTTAAAAATAGATAACTTTTCTTTTGCATTTTATTGTTTTCAATAATTTGTAAGAGACTTATTGAACACTTAAATAAATACACATTATATGTTTGCTTCCTATGTTTTCATTATGTTCTAATACTTCATAGTATATAAGTTATTCTATTTTCTAGTTTATGATGAAACTATATATATTTTAAGTATAAACAAACACTTATTTACACGAAACATAATAGATTTACTTAAATCTGCCTAGTCTACCTAGCCACCTAGGCGCTAGGCCCCAACCCACCGCCCAACTAGCACCTAGCGTCTTTTAGAATCTTGGGCACATCAGGTCTTCAACGATGAAGTAAGTACAGTTGATGAAGTCGTCGGCACAATGAGTGAATGCGAATCTCAAATTAACGGAAGAATGCATAAAAAGGTAAAACTCACAAAATCTCGCTATGGTAAAACCCAAGGTGGGATAAAACTCATAGACTAAGGAGAAAATTGAGAAGTTGCATTAAGTCAAAATTATACATCTTCTGGACGCAAGTAAAAAAGCTCATAAAAGCATGACCAGCCTAGGATGGGTGCCTCGTCAAAACCTAGTTAGGTAGCAAAAACTCAGTGGGAAAAATACTCCTAATCGTAGGGAAAAGAGTACATGATCAAGTGAGTATACTTCTGGATACTCTCTATGAGTTTAACAGAACTTCCAAATGAGAACTACAAGCATTACATATGAATAGTTAGGCATACCAATTCCTCGGACAAGCTTTTGAAAGGTTGACTTCGGCAGTGACGTCATGTAGAGGTTTGCCAGGTTGTCTAGGATCGGCTTGATTTCAATCTCCTGATGGTTTGCTGATGTGATGTAGATGCAATATGTCTTGGCGTTGACATCGTTGATGTATCATGTCTTGGTTGGACTAATACATGCGGCATAGTCTTTATGGATCATCATTAGGACTCAACGATAGATGAAAATAACAAGTACTTCAAATATGCTCAGCAAGAACTCCTAACCATGTCTCACATGTGGCGTAGTGAAGTGAGGTGAGTTTTGGAATGATTTGAAGATTTCGCAACTAAGGTCATATCGTGGACCTCCAAGATATTGCGATATTCATATTGGAAAAGACATAACCATTCGGGGATTTACCTTATGCGGATTTGATAAGTAACCAACGTCAGCATAACAAACAAGGCAAGCATCATTTTGAGGATCATGGGGGTCAAATATGCTCTGGATGCATTGGGATTAGCCCAAATCTGTAGTACCTTCAAGGTAGCAGAAATACGTCTTTAATACCAATTTAGTGGTTGCATGTAGGCGTAATGCTGCATTTTTAATAGATCAATAACGAATGAGATGTCATTTCTAATTACAATGAGATAAGTACAACAAAGCATAAAATTGAACTCAGATATGGAATTTCGGATGCCATAACCTCTTCAAGGGTCTTATTTGCATATAATGTATGGAAGATCATGGGTATACTTAAAGGTAACACCTTTGGGGTGTAGTTTGACTGGTAGACCAAAGTACCATCAGAACAACGCTTGAACTTCATGTTAAGATGAGTATTCCTAAGATCCTTCATCTTAAATTCCATCTTTAGTTGCGAGACAGCTTTCTCAAGCTCTTCTAGAGTCTTAGTGAGATGCATGTCAACGACTAAATTGTAACTCTAGCAATTCGGAATAAGAGTTCATAATTTAACACGCAAGGGCATACTTTATATCCCTAACTGATCAAATAATCACTTAGACATGTATACCACATCCGCCGAATTGCTTCAATCCATAAGTGAACGCCTCAAACCAGTTGAAAGGGTGTTCCGTGGTTTGGAACTATTTGAGTCAGTCCATGTAATTCTTCAGGAACTTATATGTAAACCTCCGTATCAATATCCCCTATGGAGAAACACTAACCACATTTCATAATACTACAATCAATCACAGGGCGTTTGAGAAAAACCTTGTGCCGTAAAGCATGCATCATATCGCACTACGTCATTCATCTCATTACGCTTCTTTTCCCATTTTTAACACAACAAGGTTACCTTGAGCAGTGTAAGAACTACGGGTCCAAACACATTTCTTAAAGAATTTAACCTAGATTGTAATTTCAGTTGTCCAATCAATTCTACGTTGTCACTAATCAACGGAACACGGTTTGATATCGTCGCTTTTCATTTATGTCGGTAGCTACCATATAAGTGAAAACATCATTGATGACAATCTCATTCCAATTCCAATATCTCATCCAAACTAGTATATTGAACCAAGAGCTTCAAGTCTCGGGAGTTATCCAGATTAATCTCATGAAATGGAAATGATTTGAGACAACAATCGAGTATGGATTCATTTTTGTGCCGTGACCTTCCTCTTCTAGGGAAGTGAATCCTATGAATCGAGTGATTTGTCGTGCTTTAGGAAAAGATAGATTGATTAGCTATTCGTCGATGTACCAGACAATTAAACAAGGGCGGCCAAACCGTCCAACAGGGGCAGCATACCCTTCGGGGATGTTGACTCGACGTTCGTTAAGTACGTCTATCTTTGCAGGCATGTTTGCAGCTGGTATACGATCTCGTCACTTTAGCTAGATTAGAGGAATGTGTCTAGAGCAACATTCTAAAAGCTAGAATACATCGCACTTGGTTATCACACTTGTGCAGTGCGGGGATCGAGATAAGACATAGTGGGCAACATCCACGTAAATTCGCGGCGTTCTACAGGAACGTTGACATTTTTATCTCCCCCTAACGGAAGAAATACTGTCTCATTGAAGTGACAATCTGTAAATGGGAGGTAAAGAGATCCATTGAAAGGGCTCTAAGAAAGCTAGTGTGAAAGAGAATCGTAATCGACAAAGATTCACATCCTTCTTTGAGTACCCATATTGGTACGTTGTGGCAGTGCAATTTGGCACATGGAATGCACACCCATATGTGTAAATACGAAATGTTAGGTTCATACCCAGTAACCAACTGTAACATTGAATAGGTTAAATAGGTTTGGGTAAAAAGATGCGTCATGGCATCATTGTTCGACCTAAGTGTCCCAAAGGGTTGTGCCAAGGCAAGTAAATTGCTCAATCACCTGGCTCTAGGCCGGTCACGTGTGGCGTGTTCCCAGTTAAGAAGTAGCCCATTAGCCCCAGAATAAAGCTTCAGACTCATTTTTTGAGGTGGTGCAAACTTATTCCACTCTATTTTCCATCAGTGATTTCATTCAGGATTATTGACATCTCGAATATCCTTAAGACTCAACGACGTTCTTCTGGAACAAGTAGAATATAAGGTATCTGAAATAATAATTTAGTACCATTCATACAATGAGGAGTGTGCCAATGCTCTTAATCAGGTTAGATAAACCTGAAGTCGTTGCTAGAGATGTGATTTAAGTATAAAGTTAATGTGCGTAATATCACATTCATCTAGACAACTAACTTTCCTACATTCGTACATGATCACATGTTTAATTGAATTCGGTACATGTATACAAGAAACATGATTCAATTAAGTCATATTCGAGGACAATATCGATACGATTATCCATAACTAAAAGAAACACCAAAGATGAATCCAAGAACATAGAAAAATGTTCACAAAGTAAATGGTTTACTAAGGGGATTCGGTCAACAAGGCCATCCATGTCAAAATTTTTGCTTTTCTAACGGTGTTTGGTGGAGCAAAATCAATCTCACATATTGACTACTCCACAATGACATTGGTAGGGGTTTAAATAGGTGCATAACCAATGATCTATTCCATCAAGACGGAAGTAGATTCTACATGGTTAAGGTTTGGGAATATTATCCCTTATTCTTGAAGTTTTGGGTTTTAGATCATGCTTTGGGTATGATGCCACACCTTGGTAGGCCCTGATTCTACCATACGTTGTAAAAACAAACTCGAAATTGGATTGTGATAAAGACAGACCCAAAATTGGATTTGGTAGGCTCCAGCCGAAGCTGGAGGGGGTCTGTTCGGTAGGCTTCTACAGGGCATCACCATTCGGTAATCTTTGACCGAACTAGGTTAAGCTATTCAGTAGACTCCAGTCGAACTGGTCTATACATTCTTTAGACTCTAGCAGAAGCTGGGTCTATACCTTTTTTTCACGTTTGTGGTAGTAATCAGATATGAGAATTTCGTAAACTTCCACTTTCTACACTGTGGCTTCATGAGCGAGTTAAAAACTTGGAAGGACGAGAAAAGTATTCACCAGTCAAAATTCGAGCGGATTTGTAAACTTCAGAATCATACTCATTCATGGACGTAATCATGGTGTGCTTCAGGCAATGTCTTTCATGATTAAACAGTCCGTAGGGCGAGCCAAAGAGCCATGGAATCTTCGTTCGGGAAGTACTTCTGTTGGTGATGCTTTGGGCATTAGTCTTCAAATGAAGATCATGGTGGAGGCTTATTCAGCTTTTCCATGCCATTGTTGGCCTCAATGTTTTCTCAGCTTCTTGATAGTCAAGTGGAGATTCATGACTTGTACCCATATAAAGTGGTTTCTATTAGAAACGTCCAAATCAGGAAATCGAACTTGTGATAGTTCGACAATCCATTGAATAGAGGGAGTAAGATTGTGACTAGTGCTATGGAAATAAGATATCCATAAGCATCAAAGTTAGAACATTCGGGGTTTGAAGACATGGTTTACATGAAAAACATCAGGTTTTCATGGGTGTATTATTTTATGAAAACTTCGGGTTTCAAAGGCACTAAATTTGAAACTGCAGGTTTGATTTAGTTTATGAACGTTTAGTTTATAACAAAGAGGTTCCTGTAAGAACACAGAATACAATATACAACTAAGTGTAGTAGATTTGGGTTGCTTCAGGAACTCAAGTGTGAGTGCTTCGAGACCACGAAAGGTAGTCAATGGTTCAAAGAAAATAAATAATTTATTGAATCGTTAATTGCCAAAAAGTGGACTTCATGCCAATAATTTTGGATTAATTGTCAGATTAATGGACTGCTGGTCACTTTAATTAATTAATAGATCGGGCCATACAAGGTCGATCGCAAAAGCAAAAAATAATAACATTCGGGTTAATATTAGCTTGAATTTTTTGCTTCGGGCCAAGCGATAATAAATTATAGCTTGATAAGCGTTAACCAATAACGTCCCAAAAATTATAGGAGTATGGTTATGAAGCAGGAATGCCAAAAATGGGGCATTGGGTTTGAAAAAAAATCGTAGCACAACTCGGTGGGCTGGCTGCTATGTGCAAGGCAAGGCCCTAAAGGCCTATTGGGCCATGGTGTAGCCTACAAAGCAGCCCAAGTTATGGTTGTAGGCCACGAGCTAGGTTCTGGGAAGAAGCCCAGCAGCCAATCTGCTGGATTTTGGGCCAAATTGGCGCGAGAAGAACATAGGTCCAGCACAGAAGCTGGCCAAGATGTGTGGGCGCGAAGCTTAGCCAAAAGCTGGCTTTATTTTGGGCTGTGTGCAATGCAAGCCCAGCAGCTTTAAGGCTGCTAGCAGGTTTGGACTAAGGGTTAGCGTAGCCCAGTAAGCAATATGGGATTGGTGCAGGCAGACCTGGGGCACAGGTTGGACTTAACAAGCAACATGCTTGCTGCAGGTTTGTGCTAGGGAGTCGGGACAAAGCCTAGCAACTCAAAAGTTGCTAGTTTAGGCTGGAGGGGTTGTAGGCCCATGGTAACCATTACCAGGTCGAAGCCTGGTGTCCGTGTAGGCGCAGCAAAGCCCAAAAGGCTGTTGCATAGTCCAGACGTCGAAACGACGTCATTCCTGGCGCGTGCTCGACACGGATGGCTACAGGCCAGTAGCAGTGCTTGGCAATGGTGCCAGTGGTGATGCGGCGATGAGCCACGGTCTATGCCTCAAAAATTCCAGAATTCTTAATTTTTTTTTTCGGCTCTAGGGTTTTTCAAACCCTAATTGTGTCTAATTAATATATATATATATATATATATATATATTCTTAATTTTTTTTTTTCGACTCTAGGGTTTGAAAAACCCTAATTGTGTCTAATATATATATATTGCCAAGTATATGAAACATATGAAATATATCTATCAAAAGGAAAATATAAATGTAGGGGGTTCATGCATTATGGGGAATGTTATATATATATTGCCAAGTATATGAAACATATGAAATATATCTATCAGAAGGAAAATATAAATGTAAGGGGTTCATGCATCATGGGGAATGTTTTCATGCTGCAAGGTCGTTTCAAATATCTTAATTTATTTAAAAAGAACTTGATTGGCAAAAACAACTGAGCTTTTGAATTTGTAGAATATCATTCTCTGAAAGCCGGAATTGTATCTCCAATGCGTTGTATCATGTACAACAAAAAAAATTAAATTGAATCAATAGCATGTAGATCAATTCAAAATAATAAATTAATCATAAAGAGAATGATTAAAACGTAATACTCCCTTGATTGAAGGTCAAACTCTCTTTAGCGCAGCGTCAATAGCGTGCTGATAACATGTTGTAGACCTAATATACTAAATCATATAAAGGACAAAGAGAGAGAGGGGGTGTGGCAATAGTAGAGAGAAAGAGAGAGATGTGTAATTGTGAGGTGTGTGTTGTATCACCCCATTGTGCCTTTATTTATAGTAGTAGGGAAGGTTAAATCCTTACCCTAATAGGATTACAACTCTAATAGTATAATATCTAACCCTAGGGAATATTTCAAGATATCTAGATACACTAGGATTTACACAATCACATTCCTAATCTAATAGGATTGCAACAACATTGTCCATTATTACATAGGTTTTTTTTTTTCATATTTTAAACCAAATTTGAATTTGAAACCTGTAACCTAATATAACAGTTTAGACATTTAATTTATTTAACGTTTGCATTGTTTAAGTACAATTTATTTGGGTCATTGAGTTTGGGGGAGCGGGATTTGGATCCCATTTGGATCCAAATTGTGGGAATTCTAGGGATCCTCACATCCTAATCGTTTATTGTACATTGTGCAGTCATAAATCATTTTAAATTTATTTATTTAAAACTAAACATAAATAGTACCTAATAAAAACTGACCATACGATGTACGATAAACAGCCATAAAGTGGGGATCTCTAGGATCCCCACAAATAGGATCTGGAGAGGATCCTCATCCAGGGGCGCGAGGGAGGGGATGCATTTTTTGTTGAAAAAAATGTATTATTTTAATATTATTTAAAATACTGTAAAACGATTTTTTTATCTAATCTTCCACGTAAGGTGATACGTACCAATGGATTCTACATGCGCGACGCTCAATCTTGAACTAAATAATATATAGTTGTCAACAAAATAAAAGTATTAAAGTATTAATGAATTTACATGTCAGTTACATAATTTTTTTTTAAAATAAAAATTAGTAATTGATTTTGGATTTTAATACTTAACCTTATTAAACTCCTAATTAACTTTCAATTCACAACATATCTAAAATAAATAAAATCAGAATAAGTGACACACCCCAACCGGAATGTCCCCTTGGACTCTGAATCGAGCTATGATGGCCAACATCCAGAGGGTGACAAAGCCATAAAGTGTAGTGATGTGGAAAATATGAATAAATTTAGATCTAAAAGTGCCTATATATAAGAATGCGCTAGTAAGCAGGAATGAACTCATTCCACACATGATGACAAAGCAAAAGTAAAGTATAGCTGAGTAGATTGAAAATTGTAACATCGAAGGTAACCTCATATACCCAGATTTGCCAAGAATCCTCATCGATACGAAAGCTCAGCTGCTAAAACCTGGAGAGGCAAAAAACAAGGGTAAGTAGGCCTAAAAATAAAGCTTTGTAAATTTTTTTTTCCGAAAACATAATAACCCATCACCGTAAAACAAGTATGGTTTCCAAAATATACGTACTACGTATAGTATGAAAATACTTACAGTAGCCTGCAATATCTTAAGACTTCAATACGTCAAAAATTTGTAAATAAGCATATAACTTCTAGTAATCACAATATCTCGCAGAAATAAATATATCACATCGAGTGCTCATCATCACATGCTAACACACGAGTTTATGTAGAGGTATTCTGACATGAACATAACTGTGTGTAATAATGATTTATGCTTTAATACTACAACCACGTGAAGACTGGCGCTATGCGCGTCATATACGAGTCCTAATTGCCTATAGCAATCTAGGACAAAACTGGCACCTACAATGGATCCAAAGTGAGCGTACGGTGCGATGTGAACATACACGTGAAGCCTGGCCTTGACCTGGGTGAGTACTGACACCAGTGTAGCACACGATGAGCAAATAACGTACATACGATCATGCAACAATAAATCGATAATTCACGTCAACAAAATACTATTCAATAAATATTAATCATGGTCGTAATTAAAATTCCATAAAAGTAAGTATACATGTGCATCCCGTAGGATTTAGGATAATTTTGTAAATTTCATTATTTCGCTAATTCTTATAACCCTAGTCTAATCTAGGCATACGTAGGAAATTCTTTTTCAAATATATAAATGGAAACTAAATAAATATATGATATTTAAAAGAAAAAATCCACTCACAGATACTGGCAAAGACCCGTTAGTATTGGGACCCGTTAGTAAAACTTGATTAAAATGTTTGAATTTGGGAAAATGGAGTGCGGATATAGAATCAGAGCTTCAAAATACGCTATTAGGGGTCCTGGCTCGACACTGCAACTGTCGGAATCTAGGAAAGAGATGGCTGGGATAAATCCTGGCTCCGACTAACTAAAAAGTTCACTAAACCTAGCTCCAACTAACTAAAAACTTCATTAAACCTAGCCATGCAAAATACCAATCGAAGATCAAGGAACAAGGATTCGAATTATAACGTTGGTTTCCTCGGCCGTGGTCGGATTTTGCCGAAAAAAGGGTCGAAAGTCGCCAGATTCCTCGCCGGAAAATTGGGGAAGTTCCCCTGAGGTATTTCTGTATCAATTCATCATCAAATCACATGAGGAACTCAGAAATCATACATTAAAAAGGAACTTTAAGCATTCTCAAACCTTACCCAAGTCGAATAACAACATGAATTTGTCAAACATCCTGTACGATATCGGAACTCCTCGATTCAAAGGTATCCACGGTTTTGTCCTTAATTATAATTTCAGGGATAAAGATAAGACGAGGTGGTCAGCTGGGTGTGGTAGCGGTACTCGCTGGAGTGGCAAGGCAAGGCGGGTTTTTTTTTTTTTTTGGGTCTCAACGTCGATGGTTGCAGAGGGAGAGAGTGTTAAGGAGAGAGAGACAAGAGAGAAGTGAGAGTTTTGAGAGATGAGAGTGAGGTGAGGTGGTAAAAGGTGAAAGGTCCAAGAGATTGAAAGGGGACATGGAAGCAAGGAAATAGGAGAATGTGGGCCCC
Source organism: Pyrus communis (assembly GCF_963583255.1). Classification (NCBI taxonomy): domain Eukaryota; kingdom Viridiplantae; phylum Streptophyta; class Magnoliopsida; order Rosales; family Rosaceae; genus Pyrus; species Pyrus communis. Next base: position 4,710,432 of record NC_084816.1, on the reverse strand, counting down.
ACGTGGCTCACAAAACAAGACACAAAATATCTCTAAACGTAAAATTACCAAATTGCCCTTCACGTTGGTTCCGTAAAATCTCTATTTTAGCTCAAATTTTGATTTCGCTTGCGCCTACACGTTCGTATTATCAAGTACTACAAGGACACGCTTAAAGAATATTTCGTACGTCTCACTATACGCTGGTTAACGAAAGTCAACACCCTCGTGGCCAGGGCATTTCCGTCAATTCACTCTTTTAAAATTAATAAAATCGTAAAATTAGGGATGGGTTGTTACAATAAGTTTGTACTCATTAATTTTTTATAAATAATTTTTTATTTTTAATCTTAAATGTACCGATTCCTATAATATTTCAATTTTTTAATCTTAAATATATATAAATACACCATATATTAGAAAGTATAATTTATTCTTTAATATTTTAATCTCACAAATTATGTGTTTTAATTAAAATTTGATTAATACAAACAACTACAACTACAAATTTCAATTTTTAATTTAGAAATATAATAACCTACATTATTACATTAACGTCAACGACTTCGATCAAAAGTTAAAAACCAACAAGGTTTCTATCAAATAACATTAATAACTAGAAACCACATCCAAAATCTCCATATATTGTTTTATAGGAAAATAGATTCGTGACACCACTAATGTATTTCAATCATCCGAACATCTATTTTTCAGAGCATCCCTCAAAGACCATGTCCACTAAATCTGAAAACTATATGACAATTAAATTAGGGGTTTAAGATTTCTTTGTAAAACTGTATTCGTCCATTTCCTAAAAGATAGATGGTTTGAATCATTGAAATACATTACATGGTGGGCTTTACAAAAACTTGTGTCAAAAGTTGTGTGAAAAAAGTGGTACCACGGACATGTACTAAGCTAAAGATCTGTATAAATGGGGGCATCCTTAAACACTAAAGTCACGGATTAAAAAGTTAAAGAATTTACTAAACAAAATACTTTTATATTAATGTATAAGATCTTTTATACAATATAATATAATATCCTTCTACACATTTTCATATTTTGAAAGTATTGCATGACAACTTCATTAACAATACCATCAAATATCTCTCTATAAAAGTAACAATGATATTGTTCATCCATTGATCTTCTATTTGATTTCTCTATTAATTCTTCAGAAATTTCGTGGTCGAAAATACTCTTTAAATATTGGCAGTAGCAACTAGAAGAGAATTCTAATGTTACAAGTAAACTAGTGATACACCTTACTAATGTCACAATCATTTACATCTTTTCAACCAAAAAAACTGAGTGGGGCATCCCCCCGGTGACTATAAAGGTGCTTTCGTCCTTGGCCACGGATCCAACTCTTATTTTATATTATCTAAAATATTGTAATAAACAATTTATTTCATCTATTTTTACATGCATTATAGAGATACGTACTTATAAAAGCAATGGTTTCTACACCGGCCATGCCCATTTTTTTTGTTTTGGAGTATAAAGATATATTTATACTAATAGGGAAGGGGAGCTCGGCTGAACCACACAATGGACAACCTAATTTGGTATCGAATTCGTCATTCACGAGATTCGAACCTAAGATCTCTCACTTAAAAATGAAGATGAATACCACTAGACCGTAATACTGAGTGGCCGACTATGCCCAATCTTGAACTAAAAATATAAAATAATATATTGTTTACAATAACACCAACAACAAAAAAATACAAAAAAAAAAACAAAAAAAACAAAAAACAAAAAACAAAGAAAAAAATAAACCCAAAACACGCTGCCATGCCCCCCAACCTCAATTTTTTAATCTATTTATTTGATTCATTGTATTTGGCGGGTTGGGTTTTTTTTTTTTTTTTTTTTTGGTTGAAAAAGTATATTATTTTATATTATTTGCAATATGTTGAAACCTATTTTATCTAACAAGGGTAATAGGGCTAGCGGCAAGGTTAGAGAGATTGAGAGAGATGTGTCTGTAGAATTGTAGGGGAATATGTGTGTTATCCCTCCTACATTGTGCCTTTATTTATAGTAGTAAAATGAGAGAAGATATTCCTTCATCCCCAAGGAATACAAGATGTAATAGGAAATGATAACTAGAATCAAATCTAATCTAGGATTTACACAATCACACTTAAACTATGAATGTTTACAACACTCTCCCTTGAGTGTGTAAATACTCAAGGTAGATTCAGCATCATGCAGAAGTTGAGGAAGTCAACTTGTTGACACTGATTCTAAGGAATAACTTTTATTTTCAATAAGGTGGGAACTTGCATAAGTAAACGAGTCTCACATAAAAACCCTAAGGCTATGGCAAAAACCCGAGTAGGGACAAAATCCATAGTCTAAGGAAAAATGCGTGAGAAATGCAAAGTCAAAACAAATGTCTATGGGACGTCATCAGAGATATGACCAGCACAAGGTGAGTATCTCGTTAAAACCTAGTTAGGTAGAAAAAAAACCTAGTGGGAAAAATACCCCTAATCGTAGGGAAAAAGAGTACATTAAGATCAAGCAAGTATCTTTAGGATACTCCCGTTGAGTTTGACACAATTCCAAAGAGAAATAGCAATGTTACAACTCAGAAAGTTTACGTATACTAATTCCATGAACAAGCTTTTGAAACGTCGTCTTTGGCAGTGATTTGGTGAAGATGTTGGCCAGATTGTCTTGTGAACGAATTTGCGTGACTTTAATCTTCTGATGCTCTTGTTGTTGATGTGAAAAGAAGAACTTCGGCGCAATGTGCTTGGTGTTGTCTCCTTTGATGTAATCCTTCTTGAGCTGTTCGAAGCATGCTGCGTTGTTTTCAAAGATCGTCGTCGGGACATCAACGACGGGATAAAGATCATAGGAGCTTCGAATATGGCCCACAACTACTCTCAACCAAAAACATTCCCGAGTTTCTTCATGTAAGGTGAGAATTTCAGCATGATTAGACAAAGTGGCAACTAAGGTCTATTTCAAGAGAATGCAGTGCCTTCAACGGTAAAGACATAACCCATTTGAGAACATGCCTTGTACGGATCAGACAAGTATCCTACGTCAGCATAACCAACAAGGCGAGAATCGACTTGAGGAGCAGGGGGTGCAGCATCACTCAAGGATTAGTAGGGATAGAATAAACCCAAATTCATATTACCCTTAAGGTAACGGAATATGTCTTTCATGCCAGTCCAGTGTCTGCGTGTAGGTGCATTACTGTATTTTGCCAAAAGATTAACAGCGAAGGAGATGTCGGGTCTAGTGCATTGAGCTAAGTACAATAAAGCGCCTATCACACTTAGATAAGGAACTTCAGGTTCCAAAATCTTTTCATCATCCTCATTCGGATGGAAGGGATCTCGTTTTGCATCTAGCGATTGAACGACCATAGGGGTACTCGAAGGTTTCGCTTTATCTTCATTAAAACAGCGCAACACCTTCTGGGCGTAGTTCGATTGATGTACTAGGATTTCATCCGAACAATGCTCTGTCTCGAGACCAAGATAGTATCGAGTCTTACTTAGATCTTTCATCTCAAATTCCGACTTTAAGTGTGCAGTAGTTTTCTCAAGCTTTTTAGGAGTTCCGATGAGATTTATGTCATCGACATATACTACAACAATTGCAAATCCGGAATGTGACTTCCTGATAAACACACAAGGGCATAATTCATTGTTCACATATCCCTGACTAGTCAAATACTCACTCAAACGGTTATACCACATTCTTCCGGATTGTTTCAAAATGTAGAGTGAACGCATCAGCTGAATTGAGAGCGTGTTCTGAGGTTTGGAAATATTTGAACCAATCAATGTAAGTCCTTTGAGAACTTTCATATAAATTTATGTATCAAGATCCCCATAAAGATACACGGTTACTACATCCATCAACTGCATACTCAGTTTTTCGGAAACTACCAAACTGATAAGGTAGCGAAAAGTAATCACATCCATAACGAGTGAATAAGTTTCATCATAGTCAATCTCAGGACGTTGTGAGAAGCCTTGTACAACAAGACGAGCTTTGTAATGCACAATTTCGTTCTTCTTATTATGCTTCTGAACGAAAACCTACTTGTAGCCAACAAGTTTCATATATGGAGGAGTAGGAGCTACAGGTCCAAACATCTTACGTTTCGTAAGCAAATCGATTTCAACTTGGATTGCTTGTTTCCATTTTGACCAATCAGTTCTACGTTAACATTTATCAACAGAACGTGGTTCAATATCATTGCTCAACATGATCTCAGTAGCTACTGTAAATATTAATGGGTCATCAACAATCATCTCATTTCTATGGCACACATCATCTAAGTTAGAATAATAGACCAAAATCTCATGATTCTCAGGATGAGGATTCGTCTCTTCAATGATGCTTCCATAATCTAGAATTTCCTCATCAGTTGGATGGAATGAGTAAGCAATAGTCGGATTCACGATAGGCTCTTCGGGACCTTGTGTCATGGATTTCCTTTTCTGGGGGTGTGAATCCTTTGAACCAAGGGGTCTTCCACGCTTTTGTGTAGGGGCAGATGATTGGCTAGCCGCTAATGTACGTGGATCACCAAGATTGACGTCTCGGGCCTCCAGAAGGGAAGTCCATCGCACATTTGGTACATCCATCTTTGCAGGCATATTCGTAGCTGGAATATGTGATCTTGTCATGCGCGCTAAATCGGTGAAAGCATTTAACATGCTCTAAGTTATGCTCTGGAGATCTAATATACGCTGCACTTCAGTTTTAGACTGAGCAGCGGTACGAAGATCTAAATGAGACAAAATAGGGATCGTCCATGATACTTCGTGTCATTCTTCAGGAACGTTAACGTTCTTATCTCCCCCTAACGACTGGAAAACTGTCTCATATAAGTGACAATTTGCTAAACGAGTGATAAACAGATACCTGTCAACGGTTCTAAGTAATGAATAATCAAAGGAGAATCATATCCGACATAGTTTCCCATCATTCGCTAAGGCCCCATTTTTGTACATAAGGGCGACGAGATGCAATATGTCGAGTTCATATCTGGTAGCCAACTGAAGGTCACTAAATGGTTGTGTCACAACAGGCCTCAGGCGGACCAACTTGCTGCATGCAATATTGCATGGCCCTAAGTAGTGATCAAAAGCTTGGTACATATAACCAACGATTGAGTAATCATTTGTAAGCGCTTAATGAAAGCCTCTTCTAGGCCGTTCTTGGTGTGACCATGGGGTACATGATGTTCAACTTCAACCCCAACCGACATGCAATAATCATCAAAAGTTTTAGATGTGAATTCTCTAGCATTATCCAATTGAATAGATTTGATCGGATAATCAGGGTGGTGAGCCCTAAGCTTGATAACCTGAGCCAACAGTTTGGAGAATGCAGCATTCCTTGTGGACAACAAGCACACATGTGACCAACGTGTAGAAGCGTCAACCAAAACCATAAAGTATCTAAATGGTCCGTAGAGAGGGTGAATCAGTCCAGAAATGTCCCCTTGAATCCGTTGTAGAAAATAGGAGGATTCGAATCAATCTTGTCATAAGAATGCTTAGTTATAAGCTTTCCCATTGAACATATTTGACATGCGATTCCTTGGATCGAACCTAAACTTTGGGTTAGTGGATGCCCGTGTGATGATTTGAAGATACGGCGTATCGCTATTCGTTCAGGATGTCCCAAACGATCATGGCAAAGTGTAATTTCTTGCATGGTCCTAGTAGTAGGGTCGGCCACATAGTGGCATTTTATGGGGCGTATGGTCGTAGTATACAGACCACTCAGGATACGCTTCATCTTCTCTAGAATACGCTTCTAGCCATATTCGTAGGAAGTTATGAACAAAAATTCAACTTTGTTTTCTACGTGGGTTTTAGTGTGTTAATTGTTATCATTAATATCCTTGAAACTCAACAACTTTATTTCGAAACGTGGAGAATAGAGTGCCTCAGCAATGGTCAAGATTGTACCATTAGACAACATTATACGTGCCTTACTGTATCAATCTATCAGGTTGGATGGGCCTGATAGAGTTGTCAAAGGTGCATCTTAGGTATGAAGCTAGTGAAATAGATGCGTTCACACAAAACTGTGTGCGTCGTTTCATTATCTGCCAGACAACTAACTTCCTCACTAGTCATACCTAGAATGAAAAATTGATTTGAATCGGCCACATGCATAAAAGTTCTAAAAACGAATATCAATTCAAAATAATTTCATTTATTCAAGGATGATAATTAATTAAAACTTAATATCCAAAAACAAATCACCAACAAATAATCCAAATATAAAGGAAAATTGTTCAAAAATCAACCAAAAACAAGGGGGTTCAGCCACTAGGTGGAATTCGGTCCCATTGTGCAATTTTAACTAGCTAAAATTGTTTATGTTTAAGATTCTAATCTTCCATAGGGGTGGTATCCTTTTGAAAATCAGAAACCTCCATCTTTGTAGTCTCCGGTTTGTCCACTTCCACGAAGTTTGATTCAAACTTCTTACGACGAGAATGATATTCATCTACAACCTTCTTGGGAGCTTGGCAAACATAGGACCAATGGTCATTTGAACGACAGCAATAACACATATCCGCATCCATGGTTTCAGATGTTTTGCCCTTATTCTTGAAGTTCGGGGCCTTGGAGTGAGGTTTGAGCGCTTATGGGCTTTATTTCCTCCCTTGGAGGGCCCTTGACTCTGTTGACCTTTGTGGGGTGGTTTCTGGCCGCCCATAGCACTCCTCTTTTGGCGTTTTGGGTATTGGTTTGCGCTATAATGTGTTTCAGACACAGTAGTCCCCCCACTAGATCTAACTTGATGATTTTTCATCATCAGCTGGTTCTGCTTTTCAGCGGGAAGTAAAACAGAGATCAAATTCGAGAACTTAGTGAACTTTTGAGCTCTATATTGTTGCTATAGGAAAATATTAGAAGCAGGGAAGGTCGAATAGGTCTTCTCCAGGAGATCTTCTTCAATTAAATTTTCGTTACAAAACTTGAGAATTGATCGGATTCAACAACAGGGTATGTCTTCGAATGAAGATTATAGCAGTGGCTTTTTTAGCTTCGCCAACAGGGTTATCTGTCTCTTCTTCAACGGTAGGACGCAAGTTCTTTGCAGTGAAGTGGAGCTTCACACCTTGGACCCACTTGAGGTAGTTCCTTCTAGATACCTCCAAAACGGTGAAGTCGAGTTTGTTCAAATTTGACATGTTCCTATCACAAAATGGATGGACAAGATGTGGTTAGTGTAATAGAGAAAAAATCAATCCATTCACATATGAGTAGAACATACAGGTTCTAATAGACATGTATTGGTTTAATTTCGCATGAAAAAACTTCAGGTTTTCATGGGTGATGTTTTTAAATGAAAACTTCAGGTTTTCTAACAAGGCATGTTTTTAAGAAACTTCAGGTTTCAAAATAATTATGAAATTCAGGTTCATATATTCCTACAAGCAAACATAAATATATACACAAAAATATGCAAATAGAACTTTAGGTCTATAATTATAATTGAATTAATTATTTGGACTTTGGGCCGAATTTAAAATGCGGGTGAAAAAATATAAAACCCATTGGGCCTAAAATAATTAGGTGAATAAACTCGGGGCCCAAAAAAAGGCCTAAGCCCACGGGTGGGCTGAGCAATTTCTGTCGTGAGGTCCAGGCCCATATTGAGTTGGATTTGGTCTCAGGTGGGACTGCAGGCCCACGATGAGAAAGGTAAAAGGGATGGGCTCGAGTGGTAGGCCAAAATTATAGGCTGGATAAAAAAAAATGGCCCATGTAGGGGCAGTGATCCTGTGCTACGAGGTACAGGGAATGACAGGTGCCGTGTAAGTGCAGGGTTCCACTGCGGTGGGTATACGGGAACACCGAAGCCCAATTGGGCTTGTGTGGTGAGTGGGCCGAGAGAAAGGTTTGCAACAAGCTGCAGCGGCATATAAACCCAAAACCAAGTTTTGGTTTTAGATTGGTCTGAGAAAAACCAAAGCCCAAAGGGCTATGTTGTTGGACCAAAAGAGCAGCCTAGTGCGTGCTAGGTGTGTGTTGCCGGGGAAGAACGCCGGAATTAGTTGACGACGTAGATGAGATCTCAATATCAAGTGAAAGAGAACCGAAGGAATTCAATCGAGTTTGAATGAAAAACCCATGAAATCCTTCTGGAATTTCGAGAAATCGTTGGTGAAAATGATGGGTTTGTCCAAATTACACGACTACTGGTCGTGTTTCGTCAGAAAAATCTACGAGGAGGACCTGGGCTTTAGGCCGTGGATCAGGACAAGGTGCTTCAAATGCACCATTTTTGGTTCAAGCTTGCGGCTGGGGTTCGATATTGGGCTTGGTCTCGGCTGGTTCATAAGCGTGGCCCATCGACACGGGTGGTGCAGGTCACGGGTTCGAAGAACCCTAGGTTTCCCAATTTCAATTTTTTTTCTTTTTTTTTTCAATTCAATTTGATGCATATGCAATTCAATAATTCCATGCATGTACATATATTTGATGCAACTCATGGCAAATATCAAATTCACATAATTCAACAATTATGAATATAATGCATATACAATTTATGTAGAATCTAAAATTCGAAAAATGGAAAGTTAGGTCATGCATTATGGTGAATGTTCATGCTATCAAAGTTGCAAAAATATCGAGATAAAAACTATTGTTTTGGCAGAACCTGATTGCGTGATGATATGGATAAACTGGTTTGATGCAGAAAAAAACTTCAACGTTAGATTCCTAAGTGCATCGGTAAGAGTGTGCTGATAACGTGTTGTAGCCTATTTTATCTGACAAAGGTAATGGGGCCGACGGCAAGGGTAGAGAGACTGAGAGAGATGTGTTTCTAAAATTGTAGGGGAATGTGTGTGTTATCCCTCCTACATTGTGCTTTTATTTATAGTAGTAAAAAGAGAGAAGATATTCCTTCATCCCCAAGAAATGCAAGATGTAATAGAAAATTATAACTAGAATCAAATCTAATTTAGGATTTACACAATCACACTTAAACTAGGAATGTTTATAACATAATATTGTAAAAATACAATTTTTTATTTTTTATTTTTATAAGCATGGTATACTTACATGGGTCACGTACAAATAATAAAAACAATAGTTTGTACATGCACCACCCCCATTCTCGAATTAAAAATTTGACAAACTTATTGAAAGAAGGTGAAATGGGACACGAGAACGTAATTTATAGGACAAATTGGGTCGAAATGACTCTTTGGTCAAAGAAGAATTTACAAAAACTTGATGAACCTATACAGCTTTAAAAGTACAACATATTCGACCACGGAGAAAAAATATTTCTTTGGGCCAAAAAAATTGGGGTCAGAAGGTCGATGGATTGTTTCCCATCAACCAAGTGCATGACAAGCTCCACACCATCTAGAACTCGAGTCTCCAGCAAATTCATCCAATCACACCACATTACATTTGAACTAACCCAAAAGACGAAGCCATTTGATAGTGCTATTGTTAATTTGCAGTTTTTTAGTTAAAATGGTTATTGAGATTTGCTTAATTTATTACTTTGATCCTTAAGATTTGAAATCAATAGAAGTGATCCCTGAGTTTGTCTACTATCAATTATTTTGGTCCTTCCATGAAAAATTATATTAAAAAATGACAAAAATAACAAAAATACCCTCAATTTAATAAACAATGGGCTAAATGATTTGACAAAAATTGAGGGTATTTTTGTCATTTTAACCGTATTTAATGAAGATTTTTCATGGAATGACCAAAATGATTGATGGTTGACAAACTCAAGAATTACTTGTATTGATTTCAAATCTCAATTACTAAAATGAAGAGTTATGCAAATCTAAGGGACCATTTTAGCTAAAAAGCCTTAATTTGCAGATGTCTTGGCCTCAAGACTTTCTTTATGCCTAAAGATTTATATATGTAAACATGAAGAAAATATTAATACAGATTTTAATGGACGTCGTTAATATTTGGAGACGGAAATTAGTGGCTGCACGGTGACATGTGAATTTTGACATCAATGTCGATGTCCTATATTCGCAGTCCACACTATTAAGACCAACTCTAACTCCTGGACTCAAACTTAAACGGTGTTTTATAACCAATAATGTATAAGTGAGAGCATCTCAATTCTCTACTCGCATATACTTTTGTTTTCTTTTTAACTTTAGTTAAATAACAATTTAACTGTTTGATTAAAAAATTTAGAAACTTTGTTACACTTCAACTATATAAATGTGAAGGAGAAATTACGATAGTGAATAACGCAAGATGACTTTTTGGAAGGGGTAAAATTTATCTCTACAATTATTCAGCCAGCGTGGACTTTGGTGATACATTGTGCCTAAACAAGGAAATGGACCGAAATGTCCCTAAAACAAAAAAAAAACGCAGCTTTAGGGAAATAGAGGAATACAATTCCTAAGGGCATTTTCGTCTAAATAAATAAAAAAAATAACTAGATAAACCTTCAACAAGAAAAACAGATAACCGGCGTTTAAACCGAAAGCCCCAATGACCTGCGAGCACAACGCGATCGAGCTTCACCATGGTCGAGCTTCTCATACCAGTATTTAGAGGAATGCACCCCCAGTCAGATCCAAAACAGATTCAGTACGCCAAAAAAAAAAACTAAATTGAATCTGTTTGGGCTGAGTTTAATTAGGCTCAGACATTTAAAAGCTATTGGACATTTGCTGCGTACTTGGTTTTGGCAAAAGCTGTGGCCCAAGGATTATTTAAATATTATGACGTGGCAGCTATTGGGCTGCAAGCCTAGTGATCAAGCTAGGGCGAATTTTGCAGAGAAGGTTTTTCAGGAACATATGCTTTTAACATATGCTTTTCAATAGCAAAAACTCGTAAATTTTGTAGGGAAGTTTTTTCAGGAAAAGGTGCTTTTCAATGGTAAAAACTTGTAAATAAGAAAGATCAAGTGTGAACTCAACCCTTGCTGAACACAGTCACATCAACCACTTGACGGAGAGAGGTATTAAGCCAAAAAAGGAAGGATAATCTACATGAACAAGGACTCTATAAAAGTAACTGGAGAAACAGTGAAACATGACTCAACTCAACAAAAGAACTCCCAGCAAAGACCCGTAAAAGTTCTGTCATTTCCCTTATATTCCTTTTGCAGTCAAGCCATCCCCTTCATAGCTCTACTACACTCCTTGTTGTAGTATCGAATTCAAGTTGTACTACTTCATTTTACTTCTTTGTAAGCCAGTTCATTCTTTGTAACTTGCTAGAAAGTTCCCTACAATCAACGTACTTTGCCCAACAAGGTTGAAACTTAGCAAGAACTCTGATATTTGTTTTCTGTTGTACCAAACATTGCTTTCTTAATTATTTAATTTGTTATTTGAGTTTGTTTTCAATGGCTTTTAAGAGTTTCTCCTTCCAAGCTACCATTTATTTCTTCGCACTAATTACTTTGTTTTTCCTTCCTACTCAAGTAATCTTTACAAGCTGTTGTTTTTAACAAACTTGGGCCTAATTATTGGCATACAATGCAAACCAAAAGTCTTTGATCATAAGGCATAGAAAATAACCTTTTTATATATTTAACCGATCCATAAACAATCATTTGAACCAAGAAGTTTTAAGTAACTTGTGGTGCAAAAATTCTACAGTCCTTTTTAAATAACTTGCATCTGTTGGTCTAAGCCAACAGTGACATGCTCAGCACACTTCAGTTTTGAAAAGACAGCTTTGAGAGCCCACCAAATGCTCCACAAAGGCACCTTTCAAACTAATCACATAATTTACAAGTGTAGACAAAGGGGATTTGTGTGAGGCACATTCCAAGCCGAACAGAAGCAACTCGATCTCCTTGAGTTTCGTCAACTTGAGGCAGCTCCTCTTGTGACCATGCAGATCCGCAGTCCAATGGCACCAACAAATCGTCGAGGTCAAAAATCATTTCTTCACCGTTCTAAAAAAGAAAGTCTTCATCCTTCAAAAGCGACTCACCACCTTCGCTGACCAAGCTTATCGGCACATAATCACGATCAGAATAATTTGTGGGCATCGTACTACCGTCAATGCTGCTTATGCACTGCTGATCATGATTATTAGCGTCACTAATCATCTTATAATTGCTTTCATCGATGGTATGGGTGATCACACTAGTAGTATTTTGTGATCCCACTTCGTTTCTTGCCCTTGTTTTCGCCAGCTTCTCCTTCACTTGTTTTCTTGCCTTCTTTTTCGCCGGCTTCTCATGCTTCTTTTTCGAACAATTCTTCTTGTTTCCACTCCTAGAATTTTTTTGAATAAGTCGCCAAAGAATCACCTTCCCAATTTCGTGATCGGAGTCATCAGCGCCAACAACTACACTAGGAAGAATAATGCACTCTTCCAAGAGCCAGTCACCACCATGCTCACACCCTTCCTTATCATACAACATTAGGAAGAACTGTATTCTTCTAAATACCATCTACCCATCGACCGCTCACACCATTTGTTCTTATACTGCAAATTTCATTTTAGCCCCATAGGGTTTCCTTCTTCACATCCTCAACTCTTTGGAGGCACCATCGCTCCAAGTACCGTTGAACTCAATCTTGTGACTAATACGCAATACATCCGAGCTTATGTTCTTGAGCTCGGAGAAGAAACACAAGTTTTGAATGAAAAGGTAATGTTCGGGCAAGGATTTCCCTCGCACAGCTCCCTAAGGGTGGCACTTTGGATGGTTGTTTGTCAAGTTCTTGTTGCTGGGTATGCTACATGAAGAGTTTTAATAGTTAGTTTGAAAGGTGTTTTTGTCGGGCCTTTGGTGTAGGTCGTGAGGCTTGCAATCAAAGCTAACAAGGATTTAGGCGTGCCACTATTATCCTTACATAATAGATTGTTGAATGAGTATAAGTTAAGTCGATTACTTACGCCCCAAGTTACTTTAACTTCTCGTTTATCAATGGATTGTCGCAAATGGGCTAAGTCTACATTAAGTTCTTTTCTTGCCTTGTAAACAAGGACTTTTAGTCCATAATCTTGTATGTTCATAACAAAGGGAGTTTGAGGCCCTTTTAACCACTTCCTTGATCACAGTTTACTTTTAATGAAACCATGTTTATTAACTTAACCAGATTTGAATACATATGGATCTCTTAAGTAGAACAAAGAGACTCAGGCAGGATTTCACCTTGTTAGGCAAGGTTGAACTTCTTGCAGTCACTTTCTTTTGAGTTTACAGAGGTTGTATACTAAAAAGGATGGTAGATAACTAGGCTCTATACGAGAAAATCGATACTACAACAAGAAGGGAAGGTAGTAAAGCTTTTACATTAGACAAAAGATGGCTTTTCTAAGGGAACTATAGCTAAAAAGACTAAATCTCGACAACTTTCAGCTTTTCTGGGTATGAACTGGCTTGAGAGCAGTGTTTCTATGTCTTTTATCTCTAGTGTCTCTTTCTCCTTTTATAGGTAATTTGGCCCAACTATCTTGGCTTTGTTCTTGGCCGAGGGGTTTCAAGGGTAGTGAATCATCTCTTATTTACACTTTTATGCCATCAAAAAGTGCTTTTTGGCTGGTGAGTTGGTCTCTGTCAGCCATCACTTCAATCATAGGCACATGGCCTATGCCTTGGCTGAGACAGCTTCATTTTGTTTCAGGCCCCGTCGACTGGGCTTCGGGCAAGTCCTCATTGGCTTTGGCATCCTTAGGCCTTATCATTATAAAGCCTAATGTTAAATATTAACCCCGAACAGGTAAGGTATTCCAAGTTTCTCCAAAAATTGGACTCAAGCACACAATAATGTTTTTGTATGCCACCATTAATGGCTCTTTGGCCTTTGTTTTCTTGTAAAGGAAGTACATGATCAGCATGGTATCAAACCCTAAACCCTCCATCCCATTACCATCATCATAATTTAACCGGTAATAAGTTTATTGAAGTTCTGATCGAAAAAAGGAGAAAGAGGACCTGAAAACCTTGCTTTTGATATGCATTAAATATTTCCAAGAATTTTCATATATTTGACATATATGATAAGAAATAATTAACATAATAAAAATTAGGGTGACTTTGGATGCAGTCCCTATTTATCAACTTTATTTGATTGAAACCTTGTTGGTTTTCGGTTTTTTTATTGAAGTCCCTAAAATTAATGCAATAATGCATTTCTATGTAGGTTATTATAATTTTTAAATTTAAATTTGATATTTGTAGTTATTTATATTAATGATATTTTAAATAAAATCCATAATTTGTTGAAAATATTAAAAAAATTATACTTAAATAAAACCATGTTTTGTCATTACTTATATTAATGACATTTTACATACAAAAAATTGGTAATTTTTATACGATACATTTTACGTACAAAAAGTTGGTACATTTTATACCAAAAAAAAAAAAAAAACAATCGGTACACCGTACATTTTACACAAAAGAGATGGTACTTACAAAAAAAATGGGTATATTTTACATATAACAAAGTGGTACATTTTTAAAGACAAACGGGTACATTATTAATAAATTATGGGTACAAATAAAAGATAAAAAAAATATGACTAAAAATAAAAATTTGAAAAATATGGACACAAAAAGAAATTGATATTTGGGTACAAACTAAAACTGAATAGAAAATTGGAACAATTTTAAAAAAAAAGAGTTGCAAATTAAAATGGGTACAAACTAAAAATAAAAATATAGGATACAAAATTTAACTATAAATATAAATATATCAAATGCAACGTCTTTAACACTAAATGAATAATTTAGAAATAAAATTTAATTATCTTGATATGTAAAATATTTTTTTATTAAAATAATTAATGTTGTTTATTACAACCATGGGATCTTGATTAAAATTTAAAAATAAATATGATTTCAATCAATGAAGTTGAAAAAAGAGAGATGAGAATCTACTTTCTCCTAAAAATTTCCTGGACTTTTATTCTCTCAAGCTAGCTACGAGAGAGAGGGAAGCCAATTCCATGGCGTCTGGAGGGGAATAAAACAAACAGCAAGCTGCAAACGATACCGGTTCCGACATGGAACGCCACCAAAAGCTGCCTGGCCTCCTCCGATGGCTTGGGGTAGAAGCAATTGACGACATTTTTATCAAACATTGCCACCGCAGCAAATACAAGTATGGACATGAAGGCATGGAAAAAATCTATGAACTTTAGCCTATATTTAGCTGCCTCCTCCGGCGCAATTGTGATTTTGGACCCGTCGAGCATCCACAACCCCTTAAATGTTGCCAACCCGTATCGTACCTTGTCTCGTTCGTCCCTCAAGCTATCGGTCAAGCACAAAAGGAAGCAGGTAAGGCTGCAGAACGTTAGGAGGAGCAGAGTCATGGTTTGGTTGAGGATGGCCGAGCACTTCCCTTGGCGTGTGAAAGCGGGGGAGAACATTTGGAACACGAGGACGGTCCCCGTGGGGAGAAGATTAGACAAATGGGCTGTGGCTTTGAAGGTCTTTCTAATGGCCTTTTGTGCTGGGGTTTTCGGTTGTTTTGGCTTTGGGGCAGTTGAACTTGATCCATCTCCTCCTCCTCCTGCATTATTATCCAAAAGTGGTTGCTGTGCTTCCTCGACCGCAGCCATGTCAATCCGATGACTGTTGAAGCCTTTTACCCTTGAAGCCTTGGACTCTTTCCCCTCCTCGAAAGTGCAAGGTCAGCCTTCCTCCTGCACAAAGAGATCGAACCACACAAGAACAAGAGAACGAACCAACGAAGAACGATGAGATAAACACTGGTTAATAATAAAAGGAATTATAAATGGTTGAAGAAACTGAATATTGAGATTAACAAAATTAGGATTTGTTTTTCTGTTTGGTTTTGGTAAGTGAATGGAAAAAACTAGTGATCAACTGCTTTCATAACCGACCAGGCCTTCCAGAAACTCTTGTAAAAATTAACGTTTGTTTTGGAGGGGACCAATATGAAACGTTGGAATTATTTTAAAGGAAAATTAATAAAAAATACTTGAAATCTTTAAGTTTTAAAAAAAAAAAAAATTATGGTATAAGTTTATTTAAAGGATGTTTAATAAAACATTCTCGGTATTGTTTACTTTTAACGAAAAACATATTTATATCTTTCTCTATTACTATTCATTATATTTTTTAAGGGTTTTTCGTTAAAAAGAAATTTTTTTTTAACTTTTCTTCAGTTTCTATTTTATGGTTAGCACAAATCCAACATTAAATCGCCCAATAAGATTGGCCCAAGCAATTAGTTTTCAATTTTACCCTTGACTTCTAGTCTTTGCCTGTTTAATCTTCTCTCCCTTTCTCGATCTCTTCGTCTAATCTCTGCTATTGTTTTTATTCTCAATTCGATTCCAATTTCACCATTTTGCAATTGAATTGATCGAATCTCTCTCTCTCTCTCTCTCTCTCTCTCTCTCTCTCTACCCAATCTCCGTTTTCGTACCCTGCGACAGTTTGAGCCCTGAGGTGCCCAAGCAAATATATGAAGCAGCTCCTCCATTGTCGAAGAGAAGTGAGCAGAGGGACGAGGAAGGGCGGCCACCCTTTTACTCGTCGGAAATTGACAGTGAGAGTGAGGATTCCGCCCCTCTGATCTTTCGACCCTACCGAAATCTGGGTTTGCTTTTGGTTTGCAGCGCTGTGCTGATGCTTCTGCGTTAAAATTTTTTTTTTATAAATATCCAAGCCCTTCTAATGTTTCTAGCATGAATTGTGGTCATCTATAGAAGGTTTGATGCTGCGCTTCGGCAATATGCCGCCCATCAGCAGTAGAAAGTTGACACTTAGATGGAGAAAGCTAGAGAGAGAAAGAGAAGGACCAAGATAGAAAAGGATGATGGATGTAAAGAACACCTGGGTTCTAGAGAGTAGTTTTATTATTTTAAAAATGTAGATTTAATAAAATATGGTAGTCTAATAAAGTGATTGATTTGATTTACAATAAAAAAAATTTAGAAGGAAAAAAAACCTTGTTTTTATGTTGGGGGGGGGGGGGGGGGGGGGGGGGAGTTTTTTTTTTTTTTTTTTACCAAAAAAAAAAATTGTGTAAAAATGTAATAGGTTCCAACAATGCCAACCTTATTCAAATATGCATGGTCAGAAGGTGTGGAAGCTATAAGGTAGTGTATGGGCTTCTTATATTGGTTTTAGTATTATTGATTGTAACCATTTTTTGAAAACAACCAAAATAACACACACTATTTATGTAATAGAACAAAATAAACACTATTTTTAGAATTGTAGCAAAATAACTATATTATTTTTGAAACTGAACCAATATAACCCATACTATTTCTGAAACTATAGCAAAACAACCACAATATTCTGAAACTGAATCAAAATAACCACACTTTCTAAAACTGAACCAAAATAACCACACTATATCTGAAACTACTGTAAAATAACTCACACTATTTCTGAAATTGAACCAAAATAATTCATACTATTTATGAAATTACAGAAAAATGACTTACATTATTTATGAAACTGAACCAAAATAACTCATACTATTTCTGAAACTATAACAAAATAACCACATTATTTCTGAAACTGAATCAAAATAACCCACATTATTTCTGGAACTACAACAAAATAACTCACACTATTTCTGAAATTAAACCCAAATAGCCCACATTGACACACCCCGACCGAGATCGGAGCGTGCTGGCCGTCAAACAAAGGCGACGTAGCCATGTGCACGTGCGGAAGCTAATAAAGTAATAATATAAAAGTACGAATAATTCAAAACTAGCATACGAGGTACCAATATGTGCTAGTAAGTGATATACAAAATCAGAGCAGGTCTAAAGCAGTCCAAACAAAAACGATAACAGTAGTACGCCCGAAGGCGGCCCTACAATAGGGAGTGTCTGTCAGAACGCCGAAAAGCTCTCAAGGGAAACCACCGCAACGGCTAAGCAACTAGAACCTGGAGGGGCGCAAAACAAAAGCGTGAGTGGGCAAAAACAAAGCTCTTTGAAAACCATTTAGCAAAATACATTATAACCCCTCGCCATAAAACCTGTATACTTCCCAGAAAATAAACATATATACGTATGTATAGATATACCAAACATGCTCAAGGGTATGCTAATCATGCTCAAGAATATGCCATGTCAAAACCTCATAATGATATGTAAGTGCCCAGGTATAAATTATATCAACGTCATAACATCTGGCAGCCGGAGTCACCTAACGTGACCTGTACGGCTGCATCTAGAGCTCAAATCTCAAACTCAATATCTAAACCTGCCCACGAGTCGGAACCACCCTAAGTGGTCTGTACGACAGGCCTGGGTGTAACATATCCATACGCTCTAGTGCTACGATCACGTGAAGGCTGTGCGAATAATCGCGGGTCACCTACGAGTCGGAACCACCTAATGTGGTCTGTACGACAGGCCTATGCACCTAACTTGGATCCAAGCTGAGCGTGTGGTGCGGGAGGTGAACATCACGTGAAGGACTGTGCCCTACTCTGGGCGGGAGCACTAACACCGGGGGTGCAGGTTATGAGCTCTCTAAGCATCTCTAACCACTAATTAATGCAATCGTTAAATAACGCTTACCTGGCACTTACCTATGCCTCCACAGCACCAACATATAATTATATATGACATATGCAGTATTTGAATATGTAATTAAACGTATATGCCACTACTCATGCATAACCACCAATTATATAAAAGAAATGGCATATAACGAAGCATTTATACTAATTTCTGGGAATTAATATGTATATAGGTATATACGGAAAACAAAAGCCCACTCACTGGTATGTAGAAGGGTCATAGCCCCCCTGTCTCGCGTGTGCACGCTCGTCCTCTGGGTACGTGTCACCTAAATGCGAAACAACTATAAAAACGTTAACTTTAAAGCACATAACCCGTTTCTCGTAATAACTTCTCATACATTGCTCAAAATGGACAAATGAATATACCCACGTGCTCTACACAACCTCAGGATCACAACCATATTTTTAGAAAAAATTTTGGACCCCACACGCGCCCCCACGCTCCAGCACAGGCACGGACCTACGCGCCCCCCACGCGCGGCCGCGTGCCAGGCACACTGACGGTGTCAACAGACGCCGTCAGGAATATTCCGTCAAACTAACGGAATATTCCGTTAAATCTAACCGGATCCGTTAACGGCGTTAGGAATATTCCGTCAGAGTTGACGGAATATTCCGTCGCCTTCTTCATTCGATCGCCGGCGACGTCGCCGGCGCCGGAAACTGGGAAAACCTGCAACTTAGGTTTTCTCGCTCATTTTTCAACCGTTTTTCGTGATTCTTGGACCAAATGAAAGCCCTAGACTAGTAGAACATATCCCAACAAGTTTTAAGGGCTAAAACTAAGAGATTATACCTGTCCAAAAACTCCAAGTTCGGCCAACTTCGAACCAGGCCTTCCCGACGTCCAAATTTGTCCAACGAGCTACTCCGATGCTCCTTAGAACTTCACGAACACATCTACAAGCTTTAAAAGTCCAAAAACTCAATGTAAAAACTTTGCATGAACAGTACCCA
Source organism: Pyrus communis (assembly GCF_963583255.1). Taxonomy (NCBI): domain Eukaryota; kingdom Viridiplantae; phylum Streptophyta; class Magnoliopsida; order Rosales; family Rosaceae; genus Pyrus; species Pyrus communis. The sequence goes on along the minus strand of NC_084816.1, from coordinate 4,690,976 downwards.
AATCGGCCATTGTTGAATCGACGTGAAAACGAAGTATTCCTCACCTGAAAATGGTATGGTTGTGCTCACCTCGACCTCACGAGTTGAATGGTGTCTTTGGTTTCCACGATCTACTAAGATTTGGGTGCTTTTGTGTGTTGTCCGTACGTTACAGAGAGAAGAGGAAGGAATGGAGCTCGGGGAAGAGAAAGAGAGACACGGGAGAGAGAGACAGAGGGAAAGGGAAGGGCAGAGAGTGTGCAGGTGTGTGTGTGGCCCAACACATGCCACAACACACAACACAACCCCACAACGTGACGAAAAACACACTAGGGCAAAATTGTAATTCCACGCGTACGTGTTAATAATCCGGGGACGGGATGTCACACACATTATTTCCAGAACTATAACAAAATAGCCCACATTATTTTTGAAAATTAAACCAAAATAATCTACATTATTTCTAGAAGGAAACAAAATAAACATTATTTTTGGAATTACAGCAAAATAACTCATATTATTTTGAAACTAAACCAAAATAACCAATATTATTTATGAAACTGAACCAAAATAACACACACTATTTTTGAAACTGCAACAAAATTACACCTATTTTGAAACTGAACCAAAATAATGAGTTTTAAAACTAGGAGATTTGCAGTCTTATGAGTCAAGATTTACACTACGGTGTTTTTAGATAAGGATTTTGAAGAGCACTAACAAGTTTTAAATTATTTCTTTATTCTTCGCAACTACTTAATTTATTTCCCTGATAATATCATCTAATTGCATTGATAAGGGAAATACAAAAAGTGACAAAAGGGTGAGGAAGATAAAAAAAAATAAAGGTGATTTGGCCCAAAAATAAATCAAACAAAAAAACAAAGGTGATTTGACTCACATGAAAAAAAGAAAACAAATGTGACAGACAGACACATGGACATAACCAAACAAATATTTAATGGGAATGTGGCCCCAACAAACTTCACGCAGTTCAAAGCCTAATGGAAAAATTCAACTTTTTGATGGAATGGACTGACGGAATGAGACTTCCGTCAGAGGCATCGGCTGGAAAAAAGAAAAATTAGTGTTGCACGTGAGGTTCTTTATTATCGACGAGGCTTTAGTTTTTATTCTTATTATATTATATTTTGTCTTTTTTATTAAATTTCAGGTTTCTTATTTTAAATAAAATTATAAGACGATTTTTTTGTTAAAATAAACTTATCTCAATCCTTTTTCATTAAAGTTTCCTTATTTCAAACAAGGTCGGACTTTCAAGATCAACCACATCAATATACCCACGTAATATTATTTTTATGCAGATGTTAAAAGAAACAGAATTTTGAACGCAACGGAAAAAAAGGACCGATGAACCCGCGGTGGATACCATCACTACGGTTGTCCGGCTGCTGCCAATCTCCCACCAAAACGGTGTGATTCCGGCATTGGGTACATTTCGCCATGAACAAAGAGTATAAACATGAAATGTTACAAAAGAGACCGGCTTCCGGCTTCCATTTACAGCAACGCGGATAATACGTCGTTACGGGATCGCATAGTCCCCCATCTTCCCCATGCAATGCACGTTTAGAGTTGTCCATCGATTCCCACGTTTTCAAATTCCCTTTTACATAACAATACGGAAAGCAACATAAACAACCAAAATTGCTATAGGGGGGGAGCGCATGAAATGAATATTTCCTTTCAAAGTAGCGCGACTCCGGTTCATCAGGCGTTGTGGGGGAGACAATGGACAATTTATGTTCTCTTTAGTATATTTACATTCAAATGGGTCTTGCTCTTGGAGAACTGCCGAGCGTTTGGGCTTTAAGTAGCGTTGTTTCGTGCCAGGGATCAAGAGTGTACGACGTAGTTGGACTGAGCTTGTTATACGATGAGTAGTCGCTCAAATTGTAACTACTTTGTCCCATCATGGCATAAGTTGGATGAGGGGGAGAAAGTAAAGAGCTCTTGTGTGTCGGTCCATATTGTCGTAAGGGGCTTGAACAAGGAGATACAGGCAAAGATGTAATCATCCTTATATTCTCGCTGCATATCCAAGATTGATAAGAGTCATTTAACGTAATAACACGCTCAACAGACTACATCGATGGGTATATGACAGGAAAATATATTTACCTAGGGCTCCGCCAATCTCTTGAAGTTGCGATTGTGGGCTTTCCTGTGTGATCTGCATCACTCAAAGTGAAACTTGTTCTGTTGGAGTGTAGCTCTAATACTGGCTGCTCAACGAAAGAAATGAAAATGAAATCAGGTTGGGCAAGCGCTTCAAGTTTGATACAGACTTGTCGGAAATACTGGTTTAACGATTCAAGACATAACATTGATGATAATATGCGAATAATTCGTTCAACAAATTGCAGTTACATTTTATTGTAACTTCTCCGAATAGTCTCAAGCACTTTAAGACTATAGGCCAGTAAAGAAACTAAATTCCACACTTCTTTCTATAGGAACAAATTTCCACACTTTCACCTCCTTCACACATTATGCACTTAGTTTTAATGATTTGACCAATATATAACATTATTTATGCTAGAAAGTAGAAACAATTCAAGCAAGCAGAACCTTCTATTAAGCGCATGCACGCACACACACACACCATGTTGCCTGAAAATTGTCCATTGTTTAATAGGTTTTTCTATAGCCGCTTTCTAGCTCCAAAGCAAGTATCAATTCGTAATTTGGCCCACAAACTAAAAGCTTAAAAAAACGCAGTAGAAAGTTATAGGCCTTACCGGCGTCCTGCTTCCGTGAAAAGCATATGGGAAGGCATCCTTGGTTACTTTGATGTTAGAAGATCTTGTTGTTGTTTGCTCCCTAATGAAAGGGTGGTCTAGAAGTCCAGAAGCTGTAGGACGCTCCGATGGGTTCCGTTGCAAACATAGCTTCACAAAACTCTTTGCCTCGTTTGAAAGATGATCAGGAATATGTGGAATATCTTTGCTGTTTCCAATTTTAAAAATTGCAGCCACCTGTTGAATCCGATGTAAGGAAACAAGTTTTGGTGCAACAAACACTTTGTAGCTGATGATAACAAAGAAACTTGTAAAGCATTAGATTCTGAACAGTATATCGTACCCCTTCATACTGGCTCCAAGGAGGTTTAGAAGTTGCCATTTCAAGAATTGTACATCCTAAGCTCCATATATCCACGGCAAGGCTATAACCGTTTGTATTCATTACAACCTGAAATTAACATTTCATGAACATGAAAATTCCACTACAGTGAACTGGATACTAACAATACAAAAGAAAAAGAGGGAAAAAGATGTTGAGAGAGAGAGAGTACCTCTGGGGCCATCCAATAAGGACTTCCCTTGAATGACAGCATTGAAGCACAATTTGTGATCTGATTCAGAAAATAAAATCATCAGATTTCTCAAATTTGATTTAGAAAAATGACTAGGAAAACTAACAATTACATACTATTCTTCGATTTCCTTAGTCAAATGCCACTCTTAGATACTTAAATCTATGTGCTCAAGTTCGTCGAAACGATTTCCCTCTTTATATTGTCTCTAAGAAGCAAGCATTATTGGTCATTGGTAACTCATTAATGTATAAAGCAGCAGATAAGAATTACAATGATGAAACTTATTAACTGCGATTCAATGTGCAAATTAGAGAAAATAATAACTCCTGAAATTGAGGAGAAACCAAAACCCAAAGTGTAGTCTGATCTTACTGTATCCCCAATAACCTCCACTCTATCTCCTCCATATTTTAAAATATCCTCTTGAACCAAAGCACCTGATAAATATCCAACAGACCACCCTCTGTAAAACCTTATATTTCTTTCCCTCTAGCAGTTTCTCAAAAGGAAAACAGATCCTTGTGAAATTAATCTGTCCTGGTTTCCTGAATGCCAAGACATATCGTATAGTTAACAGTTTCATTCTTACTCTTCCTAGACACATTCATGTTTGAGATAAATTAGCAATTCTACGCCTTCATTACTTCACTAAGACTTCATTGTGCAGAGGATAGCAATTTACATGTTTAGCCATGCCAAAGTCTGCCAACTTGATTTCACCATTAGGACCCACTAATATGTTTGCTCCTTTGATGTCCCTGCAAGGAAAAACAAATTAGTAAAAAGGTTAAAAATATATATAATACAACTGCCACAACTTTAATTAAAAAGATATAATAAATTATTATCAGTGCAAATTAGGAAGGTACAAGATGAATAAAAATATTGTAGGATTCTGAAAAGAAATAAAAATTAGATTTAGTAAGAAATATTGCCGACCAATAAAAAAGGGAAGATAAGTATTCATATGCCCGACCACCATGACTGAAAATAAGGGAAAGGGCGATAATGAAGACATTATAGGTATTAAAACTCGTATACCTATGAACTGTATTTCTTTCATGTAAGTAGGCAAGACCAGATACAATCTGTCTGGTATAATTTTGAATCACAGGTTCCTTAAAGGCGCCATATTCTTGTAGTAGTTTATAAATTGAGCCACCAGACACATATTCCAAATAAACAGAGAGTGCATCTTCACCCTGAAAAAGACAAACCAAAGTTGATATCAAGCTAGGATGCAACGTCCAAATCAACAACTAACCCATTCAATTGAAAATAAATAACCCATCGCTCTCTTTTCCTATCCCCACACCAATGTATGTGTTCAGGCAATGGCATGTGTTTTTAATCTTTGATTGCTAATGGACATGCATGTTTATCAGCATTTAAAGCAGTATATTAGCTCTCACCAATTCACTTCCATAATATCGAACGATGTTTGGATGTGAGAGCTGACTAAGCAAATTTATCTCCTGTCAACAACAAAAAGTTAGATGCAACCAGTCAGCACCAACAATCAGATAAGAGAAATTTCTAGCCATGTAAATTTACTGTAAATGCTCAGTGACAGCTCGAAAGACAAACTCAATGGGAGTAAAGCATCATGCCTGATATTTTCAGAGCTAGCTGGACAAAGTTACCTGGTTCAGTTGCTTAAGACATTCTTTTAATGATTGATCATCTGTAACAAGCCTGACTTCTTTGATTGCACACATTTGCCCACTTTCACTGTCAACGTCACAAATAAAAGTTTAGGAAAAGGAATATGCATACTTGGTAAGAAGGCATCTTGTCTGCACTCCAATTATTGCAAAACAATTATTTGGTACCCTCATTTTGGAATCTATTTTGTTTCCTTTATATATTCCAGGGTAATGTGCAAAGTGCAGGCATACAATCATTTTTGTGCCTGAAGTTTTTGTTTCCTTGCCCAAAGAATAAATATTCAATTTAGTTCCCAAAACTTACGAGCATGGTTGTTCACTTTCTTTATCAATCAATCCAACCACAAAAGTAAAAATCACCTGTTAAATCCGACATAAACATGGCCAAAGGTCCCTCTTCCTAAAAGCTTTCCCTTCTTCCACTTTGATAGCGCACAAGTTGAGTTTTCAGTCACTGGACTAGTTCTACTGCTGGGCGAGGCAAAAGGGCTAGTTGGAGAACCTGGAGGGAGTGGAAGAGGATGACACACACTTTTGCCATCTTCTTGCTTTCCTGTTGGAGACTCCAAACTCATGGCACATAATCGTGGATGAAGAGGAGATGTTGGACTAGTTGGCCCCCTAGACCTAGGACCTGGGCTTTTCGGCATCATGCTGACCTTTGGATCACCAGTAAATCTGTGAACAATATAGGACATTGATAAGATTCAACATGCCATTATTCTTTATATCTGAGATATAAAACTTGTTGCACATCAAAAATACTCCAATGATCCAATCATCTTGTGGGAATATAAGAATAAAGCCATCAATTTAATACATATTATGTATGACTTCTGATAGTACCAAGTCCTAATTCTTACCATAAACACACACGTCAATAATTATTCTAGTAAGATTTATAGCTTAAAATAACTATGTTAATCATCATGATGTCGTTAATGCTAAAAAAATGGCCTCACACAAAGACAATCAATCATCATGATGTGGTTAATGCTAAATAAGTCTGAAAGTGGTAGACAGTCGCTCAAATTTGGACAGAAAAACTCTATGGAGAGGGCAAGAGTATTTAGCTAACTGAATACTAAGTTGATATCCAATAAGTAAAATAAATTCACAAATGAAACAGTTAAATCATATACATATGGAATGGAACTGAACTGAACGTTTGAATTAAAGTTCTTACAAGCATGAAATTGAATTGATTCCAATTGAATGAAAAACCAGCCAAAAGTCCGAAATTGTGCAAAAACAGAAAAATGTCTAATCTGAAAAGGCAGGGGTTTTGTGGAGAAAAAAACCAACCTATAGCTGGAAGCAGCACCGCATTGAGCAACCAGTGGATCGTCAGAGCCAGAGGAGCTGACGCTTGATACAGAGGCGGACCCAGATCCTAACCCATTCCCCTGATCATTTCCCAAAGCCAAACCCTGCAGGGATGATACCGATGGGCGAGGCAGGGGATGAGCCGCTCTCTCACCGCCGTCTGAGTCAAAACCCAAAAAGCCAGAAGAAGAGACACCAACAGCGCCAGCAAATTCCCTGCTGGCTCTGGGTGATCTCCGCGTTACGTGCTCATCGAAGCTCCTCGGCCTTTCGTCCTTCTCCTTGTTCTTAATATCGTTACTGGTCGAAGATTTGATGACAAAGTTGTTGCTGTTGCGGTTAGAGTAGGGGTTTTTATGCTGGACTGCCTTCTCTTGCTCTTCTTTGCTCTTGCTTGATTTTCTTCCCCACCAAGCAGGCATTTTTACCTCAATTTATCTATTTTTAACATAAAAAAATTGAAATATCAAATAATTTTGCTTGATTTTCTTCACAGCAATACCAAATGATCAGACCTCAAAGATCAATTTCAAAAATTGACACACAAAGATTCAGACTTCGAAGACGAATTTCAAAATTCCTAAAAATAAACATCAAATTCAGCTGCGAGAACTTCAAATCAACATGAATTTCAACAAAATTCCCAAAATCAGAAGCCCGAAATGAACAAATTCCCAAAACTCAACCCCCCGATTGCAATCTCAATCTCAATCCAAGCCCAAATTACATACCTTGTAATCGAATGGAAGAGCTGGCGGCGGAGCTCCAGACGTGAACGGCTGAGCGCGACGGAGGGAACAAGAAAATAATAGGGGCGGCCTACAACATCCTCTGCCGTCTGAGGCTGAGGCTCTCTAAAAGTAAGAAAATTAATTTAATTTAATAAAACTTAATTCGATTGAGAAGAGAGAGAAGAGGACTCAAACACGGAGCAATTTGAGAGAGAAAAAAGAGCTTGAATTTGGGGTTTGTAGCTCGATTTTATATCGCACGAGGAAGAAGAAGAAGAAGAAACGGAGACTTTTTTTCTTTTAGAGAGAGAGTGCGTGTGTGGGACCAGTGGAGGGGGGAGAGAGAGAGACAGAGAGAGAGAGCGCAAGTGTGAGGAACAGCTCAGCGAAGAGGGAGAGGACAAAAGATAGAGTTTGGGGACGGCAGCCGGTGGTTGGATGAAAGCGGGAGAAATGACGCGTCAAGTTCCTAGTTGCAAGATGACATGCATGCATGCATACATACATAAGTAGCAGGTGAGTGTATGATGAGATGATCATGCATGCATGATGTGTGCATGTTATATGTTGGCGGAGTGGACTGCGTCAAGGGGAGTAAAGGAAACTTGTGGGCGGGTGAGGTAGTGAGCATGACTAGAGTGCAATCCGGATTTGGTATTTTGTTAAAATATTCTAAAAACAAAACTGACCACATGATTCACAACATAAACCGTTAATACTCACTACGAAAGAAAATGATTTTCAGACTTTATTTTTTCTCGTGTTTATAGCCACTTGATCCAGTTAATTACAGGAAATCAAGTGATAAACTAATGAAAAGTGCAAGAGGCTAAAAGTAAAGTGCGGGAATCATTTCCGTAAATAAGGTATATGTTAGTATTCATGTAATGCTGGGGATGACGTGCGGCACATTGCAAAATTATTGCCATACAACTCGATTGTTACGTTGCACGACTACTAAGATGGAATGAGTCAAAAATTTTATCCTAATTGACATTATGATATTAGACTAATACGCCACCCTAGCAGTGTAAGTGTAACCAGTCTATTTAAGTTCCATTAAGTCGGTCGTCAGTAAATCAACCAAGTGATGATTTCATCATGTCATGCGCTAGATTCACTTTGCTTTGCTTAGGAGGAGTAAGTGATTTAAAGGGTAGCCATTTTTTGAACACATGACAGCCGTCGCTTAGACACTGACGCAACTATGACTCAATTTTAATTTCACTTTTCTCCCGTCTAGTAGGGTTTACTGTTATCACAGACTTGGAAACTTGCAAGGGCAGCCACAACGACGTTTTTCCCAACTAATATGGAACAATTCTGGGATTCAACCCTTAAAAGTATGAAGGGTTTTGGGTTTTGGGAAAATAACGGGAACATTATGTAGATGTTAATCGAATTTAAAGTAAGAACACTATCAGTACGTGAACCATAACATCTTCATCGGTCTTACACGACGAAAATCGAGAAGTCGGAACAGTTATTGTCACTCGGTACATGGAGAGACTACGAAAGGACCATCTAGAGAGGAAGTTCACCACTGTCGGCAATCACGACTTTGCTCTTGGGTGTGCCACTCTGATTTCCTTCAGCTTCAATCTTGTAAACCACATCCATTCCAGAGAGCACCTTTCCGAATACAACATGTCTGCCATCCAACCTATAAACATTCAAATACGGAATCAAACTTCAGCTTTGACAAGTATACATGTGTAAACCAATGGTTGTTATTTGAAAACAGTAGTAGACCGCCTCTGTATTAAGCGAGAGGTCTTAAGATCAAACGACTAATGAAATCGGTAGTTGAGCACCAGTTTAAATGAGCACAAATGTAGTGTTATACAATGTAAAGGTCTGAAATTTAAGAAATGTGATATGGAATCAGTAAAAAGGGGACAGAATGAACCCGCCATCTGTGGATACCATCACTACGGTTGTCTGACCGCTGCCCGACTCTTACCAGAACAGTGGGAATCAGGCGTTCCCTGTAAGCACTATTGGTCTCCACAAGAAAGCAAACCAAAATTGCTTCCTCTAATCAAACCCAACAAGTGCCAGAATTATACAATTTAAGAAAGCAATGCATCAAGCAGAATAAGACAGTCATTCTAGAAATATTATTCGCGTTTTCAAGCATGCATGGATGCACATAGAATTACCAGTTAGTCGTCACAGTTGTAATGAAGAATTGTGAACCATTGGTGTCGGGACCAGAATTTGCCATTGACAAAAGCCCTGTACAAAAGAGTAAAGAGCACTTAGTTCACTCCATAATATAGGTTCAAACTTCAGTATTATATTGGGTGCTAGCCAGTAGCCATCCATGCCGCTGGAAGAGAAGGCAGGTGGGATGGGTTATTTGTCTACCTGGGCCAATATGCTTTAGCTTGAAATTTTCATCAGCGAACTTCTCTCCGTAAATTGACTCTCCCCCTCTTCCATCACCTAGTGTGAAATCACCTCCTTGGATCATGAAACTCGGTATAATCCTGTGGAATTTGCTACCCTTGAAATGGAGAGGCTTTCCACTCTTTCCAACGCCTTTCTCCCCTGAAATATATGGGGGGAAAAGAAGGATGAAAATTTTAAAAACATTATTGACTCTTACAACTTTCTAATCACTATGTTCTGGGGAAATGCAGTATACAGAAAATTTCTATGTAAAAACTAAATATTTGCATCCTTCCTGAGTTGTTACTGAACTTGAAGGCCTCAACCAAGGACCATTTCATATACATTGCTGATGATAGACCCCAAAAAGTAGATACTACATATCAACTACTAAACTTAATACGAGGAAACGAAGATGAGTAACTGGTTACCTGTGCAAAGAGCTCGAAAATTCTCTGAAATACCAAAGGAGTGAATTAGTAATGTTCTGAGATTGTTAGCTTTAGTTTAAACACATAGAACCCACAAAATGGGAGTAATATTATTCAATTTAATACCTGCAGTCTTGGGAACCGCCTTCCCAAAGAGACCGATCACAACCCGTCCTGAAATACAGTGATCGAAACAAGTATCAATACCGATTAGCCAGAAACAAAAAGCACCACCACAAAAAAAAATCCCAATAATTCATCAAACTATGGCACCCAAATTTTCATTTGCAACAGTCTATGCACAAGAACATTTCTCCAACTCCACAGAAACAAATCCACCTCTAATGATCACCCTTCGGCTTTCGGTTCCAAATTGAGCTCACACATCATGTTAATCGAATATAAATACCAAATTTGGGAATTATAATACCTTAATTAAATTGAATTTTGAGCAAATGGGTCGAATTTGTTCTAAACATTAACAAAATTATTGCAAATTAAACAGCATACCAGCTGGCTTTCCAGAAATCTCGACATCAAAGTAAACCTTGTGGGTCACTTCCTTCAGATCCTCCTTCGACTTCTTTGCCTGATCAAGAATTTACACAAAATTTAAAGATCGATCCTTGAAAATGCAATTGAATCAAAATTGTAAATTTAAACAAAAACATAAACTTTACCTCAATGAGAGTTAGGGTTCCGAAGAGGACGAGGGTACAGAGCATCAACGACGTCGTTCGACCCATCTCTTTGCTTTTTCAGTTCTGCAAAGTCTCAGGCTCTTCTTCTCTCACTCTCCAGATTCATTGATTTGTACTGAATTGTATGAGTCTTAGGTTTAGCGGTTCAGCCAACAGTGGTCTGACACGTATGGTATTTGGGTGTCCAACGGGTTGGGTAATGGGTTGGATATGGGCCGACTGCTAAGATGTATTTGGGCCTTCAAGCCTCATTCTGTTTGATTTTATTTTAATAATTCAATAATATCAGGAGAATGCGAACGTCGGTCGCGGTTACGCGTAGAGGAGTGTGGCATCCATTTACCAAAAAAACTCACGTGCCAGTTTCCAAAACAAAACAAAAAAAAAAAAACTCACGTGCCCACGCAAGACTAGTGGTAGCATTCATGTTAAAAATAGAAATATAATGGGGTCAATTAGGGTTGTGTCATTTTGCAGGAATTTCAGCTAAAATGGTCCATCATATTAGCATAATTTTTTATTTTGGATCCTAAAATCTGAAATCGATAGAAGTCATGTCTGAGTTTCTCCACCATCAATCATTTAGATCATTCCATAAAAAATCTCTATTAAACAAGGATGAAAATAACAAAAATACTCTCAATTTTTGTTAAATCATTTTGACCCATTGTTTATTAAATTAAAAACATTTTTTTTTTATTTTGGTCCTTATTTTAACATAAATTTTCATGGAATGATCAAAATGATTGATGGTTGACAAATTCAAAGACCACTTCTACTAATTTTAAATCACGATAATCAAAATGAGAAATTATACCAATCTCAATAATCATTTTAACTAAAAAATTATATATACATAGAAATTAGAATCCGTATTTGTCACATAATTGAAAACTTACTAATTTGTAATTCTTAGAGTGATAGATAATCAATTTCAAGTTACCATCCTCTGTTTCCTAACCTTCTGGTACCAACTACACATTTGACTGAAGTTAAGCTTTCTTGATTTCTTTGTGCTACCATTTTGGGCTTCATTCTTGATATATTTGGAGTTCGTGGATTGTCCTGGCGGTTATTAACATTCTTATTCAACTCATTGTCTTATGTATTTAAATTGAATCTGTGGCATGTGGTAGCATTGAAGTTTATAAATTTCACTTATGATCTTTATGAGAAGTAAAAAAGGATGTGGAGATAGCACAACCTTATTATATTCCAACAACAAACCCAAAAGAAATGAAGAAAATGACAATTGAGAAAAAGTTTAGATATGGACATAATTACAGAAATTTTTAGTGGATATAGGATTTATCAACAAAATCGTTATCCAAGCAAAGTTTTAAACGGTCAATATAATTATGCGTCTTATCCAACTACTTAATGTGTCACGTTATTATTTATTTTCGGCTTAAATATTTACTAACAAACATAACCATATGGATAACTGTACAATGAGAACATCAATGATTAATAAAACATTCGATAATTCGATATTGAGTGATCGAATAGGCGACAAAACCTAACTCAAGATTCTTCCCAGCTCACATGCTTGAACCTCGTTGACAGGCTCCACTTGGAATTCCAATAAGAAAATCATAGAACAATCAGATGACACATTAACTAACCGTCACACACCAACTACCATTCCTATGTTGAAAAACCCAAAAATGGAACCAAACACGACTTTTTGGTGAGCTTCGCAGCCTCGTCACCACCGCCTTTGCTTCCTCAAGGGATGCTGCTGCCTCCCAAAACTCCCATCATCCAGGTAAAGTCTTAGAAACCAAATAAATAAATAAATCATTCTTTCCTTCTTCTTTTCCCTTTTTTCGTATAAATATAACCAACAAATGTCAACGTTGAACTTTGTGCTTTCAGCATGGAAACCCCAGAACCAGATCGAAGAGAAGATCAATCCTTTCCTTCATCTTCTTCTTCTTCGCCATCGAACTCACGGGTGGAAGAAGAAGAAACTGACGGACGTTCAAATGGGGACAATTTTGATGAGCAGCAGCGGATGAGAAGGTCTAGGACTTATCATGTGAACTTGTTGGTTTCCGATGTAGAAGTCTCTGAGGATGATATTTGGTCGGCCCTTGCTGTGCTTGTCACCTTTTGGTTCTTTGGTCAGTTTCCCTCCTCATCAATCACTTGTTTTTGTGCATTGCTTGTGTGAATTTGTTTCATGTTTCTTTTTAATTAGTTTTGGATTCAAGACAAGAGAAACTTACCTATAATTGGGATGCCACAACGGTCATATTTCAAGTCAATCAACTACTGGTACGTTAGAAAGTTAAATAGAGATGATTTAAGGACATCATTTTCTCCTCATGCACATCTATGTGTATTTTTTACTTTTAGATTAAATAACTCAGAAGAGAATGAAGAGACAATAAAAAGAGTGTGCATAACGAGAAAATAGGTATGTGAAGATCATTTCTTCGAATACATGGTAGTGTTTTGTTGGTATGAAATACCGACACAGTGATCTGTAGCATGTAGGTGCGTTCTTCTTGAAAGCAGAAAATACTTCTGACAAAAAGTGAAACCAAATTTTTGTCCAATCAAACCCTTTTGCTTGTTTCATGTGGAGTTGTGGAGAGGGTTTTGGGTTTGGTTCTTTCATAAACTGGACTGAAATTATATAACTTTCAATTGATTTATAGGGTTTTTCCCCTTCCTTTTTTTAAGTTTTTCCATATATTGTTATGTACTGAACTCGTTTGTTAATGACTTGAGCATTTGATTAATATGGTTTTTGATGTTCGTCACGCACAGCATCTATGACTATGATTCTTGGTTTCTATGGATCTGGCAATCTACAATTGGGCCCGAACTGCTCGCGCTTGATACAAACTAATCCGTTCTTTGTGCAATCGATTAAGGTGATCAACCGCATTTCATCTTGTAATTCTCGTTTAGTAAAGAACTGGTGTGCTGTAAAACTTATCTGGTCGATAGAACAACAGGCACAGGAGCTTGATGAGCAAAAACTTGGCCCAGTGTTATATGGATTCAACAAACCTCCTCCCTTGGATGTTGAAATAGCATGGACCGAAACACAGGATATGCTTGTTCCAGCCAATTTTCACAAGGCAAGATCTTCCTTACTTTCCATGTAACATCGAATGTTAAATCATTTTTCCTTCTCTCATATTACTCTTAACTTTTTGTCCTCTGCTTTGATTGATGGGATTAAAGTTTATTTCTTTTCATGTAACAGGCATGGCTTTACTTTCTAAACAAAGGGTCTGGTTTGGATATTACTTACCGTGTGAAGCCTACAAGTTCCTCGCCTTTAACTCTTGTAATCGCACAAGGTAATTCCCAACTTCTGATTTGGATTTCTTTTTTCTTTTCTATCGAAGTACCTCGTAAATGGTTATCTAAACTTAACGTACAAAGGTCTAGGATTTATGTCGAATCAAATAGTTGTAGATTTGGGATAATATTCTGTAGCAGCTTCTTTACTCTCTGGAACTTGGGATAGTTGTAGATTTAGTAAAATTCCGAAACATCTCCAATTTCTGAGTTGTCCTTCCTCTCCGACTCTTAAATCTAACCACCTTCCCATGAGGCCAAATGTCTCTGCAGAAGGTCTATCTAGCGTATATGATATGGGGACTTCTTCTTTTTTCCAGTTCTTTTCTTCTTTTTTTGTGCCGGTGGTGGTAGAGGTATTAGTAGAACTCAATGTATTTTCTGGTGTTGAAAACTATTATCTAAACCTGCAGGTAGTGAGAGCCTGGCTGAATGGATAGAGGATCCGTCATACGGTAATGCAACATTGTCTTGGAATATAATTTATGGTGAGATTCATCACTCAAATTTCTATTCCCTCTTTCGGAACAAATTACAATGTTCTGAACTTCTACGTCAACCTGTTTTCTTCACAGGAAGTGGTAGGATCCAGCAGGAAATTCCAAAGTCTTCTACTTACTACATCGCAGTAGGAAACTTGAACCCTGAGTTTGTTGAGGTAGTTATTCAAAAGTTTATTCCATTGTAAATAATTATATCATTGATAATAATTAGTTTCCAACTTTATTGAGCTTCCAATGTTGATGTATAACACAGGTAGAGTTGGTATTCAACATAAAATCTGTTCTTTATAACACAACCGAGGCGTATTATAAATGCTCTTTGTATAACCGGTTATGTAGCTTAAAGCTTTCCCTCTTGGGGGCAAATGTTGCTGTCATAACTTCTCCAGGTCCTAAAGAGGTAATGTAGAAGACTCGCATCCCCGAGTTTTGTTTTTCTTCTGTCCCTTTCGGGCGATTGATACAGTTTCCGTCGCTTTACCATGATAAATATGTTTCCTGAATCCCTAGGGTATCCCTAATGATGATTGGTATGTAAGCCTGTCTTATGGACCGCGATGGGCCATGTATTTTCTTGTAGCAGGTTACTTCTTGTTATCCTTCATATCCTTCTCGTAACATTGGAAAATAAATCGTTTTCTTTACATCTACCTCTTTGTTTGCTTGTAGGCGTTGTGACTTTGCTCCTCGTAAAGGCCTTTAAATTTTATAACAAATTCCAGAATTCTAGTGAAGACACAACCGAATTTCAAGCAGAGGAGGGACAATCCGTGCAAACCCCGCTGCTTTCACCCAAAGACGATGATACTTTGAGTTGGGGTTCGTCGTATGAATTTATTTCCAATAATGAAGAAGATTTGGATGAGTGCCTTGCAGTGAGTTCCCTTGAAGGAAGGTTAACAAATGAAGGAGATAGCAACAATACTCGGCATCTTTGTGTCATATGCTTTGATGGTCCTAGGGATTGCTTCTTTCTTCCCTGTGGGCATTGCGCTGCCTGTTTTACTTGCGGAACAAGGTATACAAATCTGAATCAATGTCGTAGTCTTCTGCTTACAACCCTTTACGCGAAACGTTAGATATAATGACTTTGAACATAACCTACATACACTTGCAACATTTTTAAGTTCTACCAAATCAAAGAAGAGTTAGATTTCTAAACGGATTAACGGTGCAGGATTGCCGAGGAGGCTGGTACGTGTCCTATATGTCGTAGAAGGATGAAGAAAGTGAGGAGGATTTTTACAGTTTGAGCTTGTGTGTATATGTGAACCAAGTTTGCAGGAGCTCCCTTGTACCATAGTTTTTATGATTCCTTGTGGATATTTTTTCACTAACAGATGAAGAAGCAGTGGTTTCTATTGTACTATAAGGCCTTTTCTTCTTCTTTTTTCTGTAAAATTCTGGTTTTTGGCATGAACCTTTTGAGGAGGTTTGCAAATGTGATTACCCCACATGTAATTTGTGCATAAACTTGAGTTAATTTTGTATACTTCAAAAAATTTCACACATTATCACAACCACAAGAATTACAACTGTAATCTCTCCAAAGTACAAATAATGTATTTGAAAGAAATGAGTATCGTTATTATTCATGTATTTATTACTAGCAATCAAATGATTTGGCTATGTCATTCTTGACAATTAAAGGTATGATGTATACCCGACACACATTTATTCTCATCTTCAATCCTTCTAATTCTCACACAAAGTGATTAAACATACTTTAAGAGGGCGTTTGTTGCACCGGACTGTCTCAGACTGGACTACCTGCAGGGACTAAGCTGGACTGGCTTAGACTAGACTAAGTTGGACTAACTTAATGAAGCGTTTGGTGCAGGGTCGGACTAAAAAGAAGAAGAATAACAAACTACAATATTATATTTTTTAATTCATATCTAATAATATTATATTAATTAATTCTACCTTTTTTATTCTAATAATACTCTCCCTGTCTCTCTCTGGAAGCCTCCATCTTTTTCTCTGTCTTTATCTCCTTTGTTCTCTTCATCCCACGCTCTCCTTCCCTCCCCTATTTTTTCCGATTAATTGCCAAATTTTTTTCTCCAAAACGAAGAATCGAGCTTGGTTTTTCAGGTTTTTGTTCGGTGCAAGATTCGAATTGGAGAGAGTTTTCCAAGTCTGTGGATTCAATCGAAGCCGCAAGTCTGTGGAGCGGCGAAACTGGCCTGCAGCGATGCTTGGCGAGCTGACCGGCGACGAGTCGGGGTTTGTGGATTCAGGGAAGTGAGAGACGGCGATGGCTTGGATTCGTTTCTGTCAAACCCAATATTGCAAACTTGGAGATCCTTTGAGATGGAAAAGAGGGAGGAGGAGAGAAGCGAAGCAAGCAACACGAGGTGAAGCCTGAGGCGAAGAACAGAAATGGAGGTGAAGCGAAGAACAGAAACACGAGGTGAAGTGAAGAACATAAATGGGACTACGAATCCCCTCGTTTTTTGTGGCTCTCGCTAAGCCCACCTAGCGCAGGATTTAGTCGGCACGAGTCTAGCTTAATCCCATTAAACACAATCCCAATTTACACCAAACACAGGACTACTAATTCTAGCTAAGTAGTCCAGTCCAGTGAAACTTAATTCGGCCAAACAAACACGCCCTAAAAGTTGTGCTAGGGACGATTACCAACGTCGGCTGCTAAGTGATTGCCAGCCCTTTGACGAGCTGTCGAACTCACATCCATGCAAATTTACCAAATTAAACAGGCTCGTGCCATCCCTAAAACCTATAATCAAAGTTCTAAAAGACGCCAAATGCTAGTCGGGCGACGGGCTGGGACCTAGCGCCTAGGCGGATTTAAGTAAATTTATTATATTTTGTGTAAATAAGTATCTGTTTATACTTAAAATATATATATATATATATATATATATATATATAAACTACAAAATAGAGTGACATATACATTATGAAGTATTGGAACATAATGAAAATATGGGGAACAAACATATAATATGTGTTCATTCAAGTATTCAACAAGTCTCTTACAATTTATTGAAAAATAATAATATACAAAATGAAATTTATCTATTTTCTGTTTATGTGAGTCGTAACCTAGGCGGGTCTGGGTGGTCTAGGCGGGCGCATCGGCAGGTCTAGACGTCATTTCTTAATTTTCAAATGCTTAGGCATTAATCAGGACGGTGATCAGCTGTCTAGTGTCTAGGCAAGAATTTTTAGAACAGTGCCTATAATAAAATAATTTGATGGGTGATTACCGATGATTGAGATTTAATGGAGCTTACTAAAAGTTTTAATCTCGAATGCTTGGTGAAGCAGGTCCGCTTCCCAGTTTATAGCGGGAAGGGTCGTCCCCCGCCATCCATTTTTTCCCGCGAAATAAAACACCAAAAGCGGGGAAAGCCGGTAAACAGCTACAAAAAATCTACCCACGTGGCAAACACTTCTTCCCGGTGGGACCCAACTGGAACAGACAAAGCTTGGACGTTAGCTCAGCCCGACCTAGTTACACGCAGCTACAAATTTACAAGGCGACCAGTAGCAGCAGGAGCACTGCAGCTCATCCACCGCCACCGCATCCGATCATGGCGGCTCCGAGATCCGCCGCGCCCTCTCACATCCTCCCATCCGTCATCGCCCTCTCCCTTCTCTCTCTCGGCTTCGTTATCTACAAGGTCTCAAACGCAGCGTCGTTTTTCCGGTTTTTCATTTTTTGTTTATTTTTTCTAAAATATTTCATTGGGGGATTTTGTCGAACAGGTGGACGACTTCGCCACTCAGACCAAGACACTAGCCGGCCACAACCTCCAGCCGACGCCTTGGCACTTCTTCCCGCCAAAAACTTTCACCGACGAGACCCTCCACGACCGAGCCTACAAGCTCATCCACTGCTCCTACCTCGCCTGCCGCTATAAAAGCAACGAAGTCCCTGAACGACGGCGTCCTCCGTCATCCCGCGCGAAAGCCCCGAAATGCCCCGAGTTCTTCCGTTGGATCCACCACGATCTGGAGCCCTGGGCCCGGACCCGGATCTCCGCTGCCCATTTGGAGACCGCCAAGCAACACGCAGCGTTTCGCGTGGTGATTGTTGACGGGAGGCTGTATGTGGATTTGTTCTGGGCTTGCGTGCAGAGCCGCGCCATGTTCACCATTTGGGGTTTTCTGCAGCTCCTTGCCAGGTATCCGGGTCGGGTTCCGGATGTGGATATCATGTTTGATTGCATGGATAAGCCCATAATTAACCGGACCGAGCACGAATCGATGCCTTTGCCGCTTTTCCGGTACTGTACGGACGGTGATCACTTTGATATCCCATTTCCTGATTGGTCCTTCTGGGGTTGGTAAGAATCGTCATTCTTTGATTGTCTTCGTTTTCACATTAATTGTTAATTTTCTAAGTTTCTAGTTTTTTTTCGGGTAATTTTTCGTGTTTGCGTATTCGTTGTGAATGAGTCAATGGGAAAAAACCTGAATTTATTAATTGTTCGTGTGTGCTTGAATTCCTGTAAAAATATCTGAAAGTAAATAAATTATTTTATGCTTGTATGCATGCATCAATTACATGCTGGTTATTAGGCGGATTTAATTTACCAAGATTGACATTGTTTGCTAAACGTTTACTAATTTGTATGGCATGAAGGTGTTTCATTTATTTGGGCGTCAAGCGCGTTGTTATGGTTTTATTTGTGCTGATTGTCTTTATAGTTTATGATTACTGCACAGGCCAGAGCTCAACATTCATCCCTGGGAAGAGCAGTTCGGGGAAATCAAGCGGGGTTCTCAGGAAAGAAGTTGGAAAAAGAAGGAGCCTTTCGCATATTGGAAAGGAAACCCAGATGTTAGTTCCCCTATTCGTACGGAGTTACTTAACTGCAACGACACGAAGATGTGGAGAGCGCAGATTATGCGTCAGGTTGAGTTTAAAACTGCATGTTGATCTCTCTTTAACTTGAACCATAGAAGTGATAGGCCTAAGGCCAGACCTGACATTATCTTTCTAATATAAATCGTAGGATTGGGAAGCGGAAGCAAGAGCTGGTTATGAGCATTCCAAACTATCTAAGCAGTGTAATCATCAGTAAGTACAGCTTCTAAAAGTGATGGTTGATCATCATATTCTCAATATATAGTCCAACTGATTAGCTAGGAAGATGTGGCGTGATCGTTTATTACGTATTGGCCTAAGATATTGTCCCGCAGTTGATATTTTGACTCTGCTTTGTAGTCCTTTTGCTTTTGTCTATCTAGTTCAATTTTCCGCATCTATGAAAATGATGTAGTTTGCAGTTTATAGTTTTGAAGTTCTGAAACCTGGGCAGCCTTTAACATTCAAGGAGGATTTGACAGTCTCTTGTGCGTGTTTTCTTTTTATCTAGTGGATCTTGACTGTTCCAATGATCCACAGAATGTTTCCTTCTCTTCTTTCTCATCGGTTGACGAGTAGATGTTATGTATAGTTGTACTCGATTGATGTCTTATTATCTAATTGGTATGTGGATTTGATCCTGCAGCTCAGAAATCTTTTCCACCTTTTGTAGGTACAAAATCTATGCAGAAGGCTATGCTTGGTCTGTCAGCCTGAAATATATTGTATCATGTGGTTCTCTTACACTGATAATAACCCCGCAATATGAGGATTTCTTCAGCCGCGGTCTCATTCCCAAGATTAATTATTGGCCCATCTCCCCTAACGCTATATGCCCGTCTATAAAGTCTGCTGTTGACTGGGCTCAGGGACACCAATCTGAGGTATCTTTCAACTGTTAGTAGTATTCTATATCATGTTCTCGTTCTTGTTGTTACATTTTGCATCAGTAATGTACAATTCAGTTTTTCCCCGGCTTTCCCTTCAAGTTTATATCTTCTTTTGAAAAAACAACATAATCGAGGCTACAATATACTCCAATGGCTGAACAGGCTAAGGCAATGGGACAAAGAGGGCAGGATTTCATGGAAAGCCTAAGCATGGATCGGGTCTATGATTACATGTTTCACCTAATCATGGAGTACTCAAAGCTGCTGGACTTCGAGCCAGACATTCCAGCTTCTGCTATGGAAGTATGTACAGAATCCCTGCTTTGTCTTGCTGACCCGAAACAGAGAGAATGGCTTAAAAGGTCCACCGCGTACCCTTCTCCTAGCCCGCCGTGCACTCTCCCGTCGGCTGATAGTAATCTCATCAGGAGATGGAAGCGGAAAAAACAAGAAACGATGGACGCTGTGGAGGACATGAATCCCAAGGGACGGAGACGATGAAACTAGGATATATGCTGGCGTAGTGTAATAATCATAATTCTTTGAGTTTTCAGTTTTGTAATTAAAATACTATAATTATTCTCTTCCCATGAAAAGGGTATTATTATTTTTAGCTTTTTCTTTCTTTTTCCTGACTTTATGATGTTTGCATCAATGTCGATTGCGTGAGTCCACTGCAGCTAGATCCTGGTAGTCTACTCTCCGAATAGCCGCGAAGGTGGTCATTATCCGGAGAATGACCTATTTGATA